>NW_006281877.1:8537-32092 GCF_000327345.1 Myotis davidii | reverse complement strand
GCGGCCAGCGCCCCTGCCCCCTGTTGTGCCCTGCTCTGTGCATGACTGGGGGTGGCGCCACAACCTCCCCATCGACCCTGCCTTGAGTGTGACAGCGGGCGGTGCCCCAACCCCCCAATCGGCCCTACCCTGAGCATGACGGAGAGTGGCATCGCAACCTCCCAATCCACCCTGTTCTATACATGACAGGGGGCGGCGCCCCAACTCCCCAATCGGCCCTGCTCTGAGCCTGACCAGGGGCTGCACCTAGGGATTGGGCCTGCCAGCAGGCCTAAGCCAGCAGGTCATTATCTCCCGAGGGGTCCCAGACTGCGAGAGGGCACAGGCCGGGCTGAGGGACCCCCCTCGCCCCCCTGAGTGCACAAATTTTTGTGCACCAGGCCTCTAGTCTAATTTAATAAAAGATAAAAAGGGTAATTGACCATACCTTCACTATGCTTCCCATTGGCTAATCAGGGCAATATGCAAGTTAACCACCAAGAAAGATGGTGGTTAATTTGCATACGGCGGAGTGAAGACTGAAGGCTGTTCTGACCGCGGGAGCAGCGAAGGGCTGGGTCCCTGGTGCAGGAGGAAAAGCAGTGCTGGCACCCAGGGGAAGGGAAGGCCTATTACACGAATCTTTTCATGCAAGAGGTCTCTATATAGGATAATGTGTTATTATGGGCAAGGCCTCTAATTCAATTTTTTTTAGGTAGTTAAAGGGAGGGGCGGAATTTTCACTTGAGCCTGAAGCTAAAATTGCCCTTAGCTCAAAAATCTGCATACCATTGAGACACATCTTGGTGAGGCTCATTCTGAACCCCCATACTGTTCTATTATATGTATAAGTATTGGGAACTATCTTATCTCTTTAGTGAAAGGAACCTTTTGTTACGTTACAATGACTAACTTTATATCATGAGTTGTGTTTTGCCTTCAAGCCTGTATCCAGTATTCATGCAGCAACTTCAGCGCTTCTGTTCAATATTTACCTGGCATATCTTTTATTTTATTTTCTCTAAATCTTTCTAGATTGTTATGTATTAGATAGGAATAGCCCATGTACACAGACAATAGTCTGGCAAAGGCCTGGAAGGGACGGGTTCAGGGTGGAGGAGATCAATGGGGGAAAAAAAGAAAACAAAGGAGCATCTGTAATACTTTCAACAATAAAGATACATTCTAGACAAAGGAAAATATCTTAGTTGAAAAGAGTTTTATGTAAAATAATGGCTCTACACTGTATATTCTCAACTCCTCTCAAAGAGATATTAAGTGACCCTATGTTCACTTAATGTTAATTGACCCTATGTTCATTGACTGCAGGACTGACTTCCTCCATACCAACCCAGCACTGACTGCTACAGGGGCTGCGATCAGACCCTGCTTTTCTCTCCCAGCCTCTCTCTGGGCCTGATCACAGCCCCCTCAGCAGTCAGTGCTGGGTCGCCTTGGCTGACTTCTGATGTTTGGTCAAGCCTTCAGTTGCTACGGACCCTGGCTCTTCATATATATAGATTTTCCCCCTGTTAAAATGTCTTGTATCAATTCAATTATTAAACCAACCATAAAAACCAGGAGAGGTAGGGTAAAATTTTCCCCTCACTGACAGTTTCTTCACCCACACTGCTTGTCTTAAGAGTATGAAATGGTTATTTCATGCTAGCCTTGTATTCATTTGATAGACAGGAAGAAGAGAGATTGAAGCAAAAGTGTGACAGCTATATTGGAAAAGTAAAGCTTTCCCAGTAATCCACGACTAATATCTCATTGAACAGAACTATTTGCAAAAGGCACCTCTTGTTGCAACGAAGCCTGAAGAAGCAAGTATTTTAGCTGGTCACATTGTTACTGTGGTTCTAATATTATTTAATAATGTCCTTTCTTTCTAGTGTGAACAAATGTTTTAGGCTCACTCTCTACATTTCCATCCCCAGATATATAATCAACCATTTCTATAAGAAGCCCTGGTTTTAATCTTTTTAGTCTCTTTTTCACTTGTTTCCATAGACTATGCTTTTCATGTATTCCCTTTCTATCTCTTGCTGGGCTTTCTGAGATGGCTATTCTTCATTGTGCTACTTACAATTTAATCTCCATTTAGAAGTTTGTTTTTCTATTTAGCAAGTTAGGTTGCTTCACCTTTCATATCCTCCTGATTTCAGGCCATCATTTCCTATTTTCTGGTCACCTTTTCTTTTAGTTCTTCCATTTGTGCTTTGTAGTGTTCCTGCAAAACTATAATTGCTCTTTCAAGGATTTGTTTCTGTTTGTTTTCTGTTGATTGGCTTTTAGTTCTTATTGTAATTTTAAGTTGGAATTTTCATCTGCTTTTGGAAAGCATCTACAGATGAGTATTTCTGTTATCTGTAGGAACTGATGTAGCTCTCATTCATGTGTTATTCCTTGTGTGCAGGCAGAGCTTCCCCTTCTTCCTTTCCTGTTACTTGTAGGAATAGAAATTGAAAGGGGATGGACTTTCCTAGACTTTCAATAGGAAGATGGTGTTGGGATTCAGGGATGTGCTAGGACATCATTCCAAGCTTCACAGCTCACACTTCTATCACTCCTCTATCACTTCACTCCTCTATCACTACAGTGAATGTCCAACAATATGGTCATCTCTGTAGCCAGCACTGCTCTGACTCTTAGAGCCCATCCTGGATTTCCTAGTTCCCTCCACAGCCCTTTCTTCCACCACAACTCACTCTTAGAAATTGTTTCTTCTGTCATGTTCTGCTATCTGCCACCTCTGAACACTTTATGAATCTTGTATTTCTCTTCTCCCCCAGGGCTCTTGAGGTGCTCAATCTCAGTTATGCTCACAGTACTAGTAGTCCCACCTCTGATATGATGCTCTCATTTGGGAAGCAACTATTTGCTGGATATCTGAGGTCCTCCAACCCTTTGAACCCCTCTTCCCACCCTGTTCTTCCCTTTGGTCCTCCCACAATCACCTGTTTCCTATGAGGCTTCACCTTTAATGTCAGCTATATGCAACTGGGAGTCTATGAGCTTTCTGCATCTTAGTTCACTGAAAACATAGCTTAAAGTTTTTTTAAGTTATCATTTTTCCCCTGATTTCCAGGAGAAAGAAGATATTTGAAATTAGTTGCTTGGTTATAAAACTCT
Source organism: Myotis davidii (assembly GCF_000327345.1). NCBI lineage: Eukaryota > Metazoa > Chordata > Mammalia > Chiroptera > Vespertilionidae > Myotis > Myotis davidii. Next base: position 28,978 of record NW_006281877.1, on the reverse strand, counting down.
TGTTTAAAAATGACTTGGTTATCTAGTTTTATTTCTAATATTTTCTAAATAGTTAGAAGAGTAGGTATCATTTGTTTATTATGCCATGCACTATGACTCAGTAGAACAAAGCCTAGGGCTAATTGTTGCCATTATCTCATTTTCAGAAAGAGTAAGAGGTCCAGGAAGGTTAAGTAATTTGCTTAACCTGCCACAGAGAAGATAAGTAGAATTAGGAATTAAAACCAATTTGTTCTAAATCCATAGCCCAAAACCGTATCCTATGAAATGGCTTGTCACTTATCCTGCATATTTTGATCTTCCAAGGTTAAAATTATTTATGTACACTTCCTATTATGCATACTCTAGTGCACCCTGTCACAGTTTATTGTGAACCAAACATAAAGACCTTGATTTATAAACTGTACTAAATATGGTTCCCTGAGAGCTTCACATATTTTTCATTTAGGCTTGAAAGTGAAAATTTGACCTCTAATTTTAATATGAAAGAATAAATATGACCTACACAGTAATGATACACATTGAAATAAAAGTAAGTTTCTTTAATCTTTTCTCGAAAACTTGACAAAAATATTGAGCTAAAGATAAACATAGTAACAACGAAGATAATATTTTATAAATATTAGGTACATTGAAGTTTTAATATACTATATGGATTTAAACATGTCTACCATGATCATTTATACCTATTCTTGTCAAAATATTCATTCATAAATTTGTATGCTTACAAATTTATATTACACTATGTTACAAACATAAACCATATAATAACTATAGGTTCAAGGTTATACATTTTTGGAATTAACACTTAACAAATGCCTATTATATGGCAGAGAGTTTTTAAACACATAGATATGATGGTAAAGTATAGAACTGAGATTAATTTATACATGTATATGTGCATAATATTACGTGTCCATATTATTTGTATTATATAATTTATGTAAATTACATGCAATTTTATTATTTTACTAGAGGCCTGGTACACAAAATTTTGGCAAGGGGCTCGACCCTCACAGCCGTGGTGGTGGCTTGCCTTGGCCCTTGCAGCCCCAGCTTCATCCAGAAGGTCGTCTAGAAGGTCGTTCAGCCGTCTTGTCTAATTAGCATATTGCACTTTTATTATTATAGATTTTTGCAACAACTGGCCCTTAATCTCCAGTATATAGAAAAACCAACCTGAGGGTCAAAGAGGTCAAAACTTTTTGTAATATATTTTTTGTATTGATTTCACAAAAGAAGGGAGGGGTAGAGAGAGATAGTTATATCAATGATGAGAGAGAATCATTAATCAGCTGTCTCCTGCACACCCCCTACTGGGGACCGAGCAATAACCCAGGCACTGAGCCACATTGGCCTGGTGGTCAAAGAACTTTTGAGAAGTATTTTAGCTCCTGAGTGTTAACACTGGAGATAGAATGCAGGATTCCCTGTCTTCCAAAGCCATTTCCAATTTACTGGGCTACCCTGAAGGCCTAAGTTGAAAAGGAATACAGTAATCTTACAAGGATGCAAAATAGACACAAGGGAAAATAATTTGGACCTCATTTACTAGTATAGTGGGAAGTTTAATTTTACAGTGATTTCTCAATTTGTGGATACTATATTATAATTTCTAGACAAAAAAATATATATTTAGAGGTATTCAGGCAGCAGCCACACTGATCCAATGCTCTGGACAACATCTGGTCTTTCTCATCATGTCTCTCACACTAGGCCAAAGACTAAAAGAAGAGCTAAGATTTCACAGTTTTAAAATTATATACATTGAACACTAATATGCTCTATTATATTAAACAGTTTATATCATGTGATAGCAACAATATATATTTTCAGCTAATATATTTAATCATAAACAACTACATCAAAAAGGCAACATACACAATTTGAATTTTTCTTCCATATGATTCAGTGCACATTAGTGGAATAAGTGTACATGAGGTAAGGAAGGTAAAGTAGGTAGCTCCTCTACAGAAGCATGGTGACAGGCTTTATGGGGCTCTACACACTATACAGCAGTAGGAACCATTTTATTTTTCTCTATTAGTTGGAGAATATTAAGTTCCAATGGTTATCCCATGGAAGAGAACTGAGTTGCTATTGGGACATTTTTGACACCCAACAGCCTGACTGACTTTGATTACACAGCAGTTCAAAATCTATATCACTGTTTTTGAAACTCCTCCCAAATCAAGTTATTTAAATGATACCTGTTAGCAAGAAAAATGACATGTCTAAAGTCTGTTAAAATATTTAAATTCAGTAACTACACAAGTGAATAGGTGGGCTTGGTGGTTAAAATAAAATTTTTGCATTTTGAGCATAACCAAGTTTTATGTGTTTATAGATATGTTCTTTTAAAAATATTTTTTATTTTATTTTTTACAGAGAGGAAGGGAGAGGGATAGAGAGTTAGAAGAAACATCGATGAGAGAGAAACATAGATCAGCTGCCTCTGCACACCCCCTACTGGGGATGTGGCCACAACCAAGGTACATGCCCTTGACCGGAATCGAACCTGGGACCTTTCAGTCTGCAGGCCGATGCTATATCCACTGAGCCAAACTGGATATATATATATATTCTTTATAAGAGAAATAAAGCCTCTCTTTAAGTTCTAAAATCAGTGTATCAGTAATCAATTGAAAGCTATTTATTCAGTTATTATATTACGAAACGCAGAGGGATAGGTGATGAGGACAATGCAAAAAAGAAGTCAGAGAGATCCACTTGTCAATGGTTTCACTAGCTGGAGACACATGACAAATAAACATAAGCACACATCATACATATACAAAACCTCTTTAAATATAAATTAGATCACCTCTCATTTGATCAGAATCCTTCAATTGGCTTCAAAGTTTTCCTCAGAATAAGATACCAAGTTCTTAGCAGAGCCTATAACTCCCGATAGGATGGGCCTCCCCACACTTCCCTACTATTAGCTCATGACCTTTTCTCTTACCACTCTTCCCCTCATTCAGCCTCATTGGATTCCTTGCTATTCTTGGAAAACCTGCAGAAAAACTCTCACCTCAGGTTCTCTTCACTGGCAGTCCCCACTGCCTGCAACTCTCTAACATCAGATAAATACATCACTGTCTTTAATATCCTTCACATATTTGCTGACATAAGGCATTCTCGGTGATGTTCTTCTGAGGGAGCTCTATGCTGATCATTGCTTAAAATTGCAAATTATATTCTTATGCCCCAAATACCACTTCATTTATTCTATTCTATTATTGCTACACCACTTACCACCATTTCTCACTACATATTTTATATATTTATTCTCCTCTCTCACATTATTTTAATATTAGATCCCAGAAGGCAGGGATCTGTTTTTGTTCACTATTATATAACCATCTCCTAGAATAGCGCTTGACACATAGCAAACATTCCATAAATATTTAAGTGAATGAATAAATAGTAACAGTAAATACAGAGCATGCTAAATATTGAGTTAATAATATAGAAAATGTATAGTAAAGTGTTGAGTAAAAGATAACAGCATGGGAAAGGATAGTCATGCTTGGTTGTATAGAGGAAGTAGGTTTGAGATGGACTCAGATGACTATGTGAGTGTTGTGTGAAAATACAAATGGTGGAGATGGAGAGCTTCATATGGGGAGTAGTATTCCCAAACCATTGAGGAGGTATGGTCATAGTGAATACTGGAATGTGGCTGAAGTGCACTAAGCAAAAGAATAAGAGAGATTCAAGAAGTCAGTGGTGCCTATACTTAGAGTGACTGGAGGATATATTCAAGAAGTCAAATATAATTTAGCCCTCATTTACTAGTATAGTGGGAAGTTTAATTTTACAGTGATTTCTCTGGATACTATATTATAATTTCTAGACAAAATATATATATAATAATTTAGCCCCTAGTTATAATTTATAATATATAAATATAATAATTTAGCCCCTAATTATAATTTAAACCCACATTATTACATAAACACAATGACAATATCATAACCATTAAAACTGAAACAATTCCTTTCTATCACCGAATACCCTTCCCATTATTAAATTTCCAAATGTCACAACATTTTTCTCAATAGTTGTTTTGGTTGAATGAGAATCTAAATAAGATCTCCACTTCTTATTTTGTTGGCCTGTTTCTTAAGTATGTTTAATCAAAAGCAGTACCCTCTCCACTCTTTTTTCTTCACAAATTGGTGTGAATCAGAACCTGTGTAAGTTGACCTGTAGGATGCTTCCAAATCTGGATTTGTCTGATTGCTTTATTTTGGTGTTATTTGTCTTGTTTCTCTAAAATGGAAGCCAGGCCGAAGAGGCCTGATTTTATTCCAAATTCATATTTTTGGCAAGGACACTTCACAGGTGGTGGCTGAGTGTTGTATTTATCATACCAAGTGTATACAACATTGTTTGAATGACTTTTAGTGATAAGGCTTGGGAGGAAAAATATATCCTCTACCCTTCTACATTCTTCTGGCTGGTCTAAGAATTAAATTCACATAAGACCAAGTAACAGAAAAAAATACAATTTAATTATGTATGTACAAAGGCTCCATAAGAATATGAGGCCCACAGGCAGTCAGGCAATTGAAGCTTATGTGCCATCCTGAGCTAAGGAGAAGGGGAAGTAGTTTGGGACTCCAAAGGAAGGAAGACAATTCACATGGAAATTTTAAAAAACAACAACAAGTAAGTGGTAACCAATGTTTGCTTTGCCATGCAGAGCCAATGGGATACCACAAAGAGGACTTTGGTCTCCAAGCCCTGCTGAGTTTCCCCTATCACAGCGGCTCTCAACCTGTGGGTCCTGACCATCGGAAAACACATATAGCATATCAGATATTTACATTATGATTCATAACAGTAGCAAAATTACAGTTATGAAGTAGCAATGAAAATAATTTATTTTATGGTTGGGGGTCACCACAACATGAGGAACTGTATTAAAGGGTCGCAGCATTAGGAAGGTTGAGAACCACTGCCCTATCACATATGGAACATATTTTTTGTAGATAACTCTGTTGATAATGCTCTTCCTGCACCAGACCCTTTATATTAATTATTTTAGGCAGTGAAGGGAAAAGTAAAAATCTCTTCTTAAAGCTTTTGTTTCTTAAAAATAACTAGCTTAAAATAATGTTCATATCAAAGATACATATTTTGGGTGGCAAAACCCTGCTCCCCAATATGGTTAATAAAAATATAGTGATAGCCTGTCTGGCATGGCTCAGTGGTTGAGCATCGACCTATGAATCAGGAGGTCGCGATTCAATTCCTGGTCAGGGTACATGCCCAGGTTGAAGGCTCAATCCCCATGCAGGAGGCAGCCAATCAATGATTCTCTCTCTTCATTGATGTTTCTATCTCACACTTCCTCTCCCTTTCTCTCTGAAACTAACTATTGTATTTGAAAAAAGTGGTGAGTTTCTAATTTTAAAATTTCCTGAACAATAATTAACTAGAATTTTCCTAAGGAAGATCTTTACCTCATCAAATGAAATGAAGTGCAGATAAGAAGAGAAGAATAAGCATTTGCTATTGTTCACTAGAAGAAATTGGTACTGTTGTTAGTACTTTCAGTTGTAAACTTAAGCTGTGCTGCTATCTATCTTTTTATTTACTTTCACAAACATCTTCCAGGCAACTTATAAAATTTAAAGTGTTTTATATTCTTTATTTTACATTCTTAATCAAACAAAAAGTTACTTGTACTTGCTTCTACTACACACCTAATTTGAGATATTTGAGATAATTTGAAAAGTGTAAGAACTTACCACCAATAGCACACAAATAATCTTGTTACAATTTTAAGAATGTCAACACTACAGATGGAGTTAGCTATTTACACATTGTGCATGTCTTTTACCAAATGTAGGTGTAAGCTTTGGTATTTTGATATTTTATCCTCTGGTGAAAACTTTCATGATGTATATCCTTGTGAAAACAGGTAAACTTAAACATGAGTATAAAAGATATGGTGGAAGATTAAAGTATTAAAGTATTTGGCTTTATTTTTAAAAAACAACATATTTTTATTGATTTCAAAGAGGGAGAGGAAAGGGAGAGAGAGAGAGAAACGTCAGTGATCAGAGAGAATCAGTGATCAGTTGCCTCCTGCACGCCCCCCATTGGGGATCGAGCCTGCAACCCGGGCATGTGCCCTGACCATGAGAAAGAATCACTGATCGGCTGCCTCCTGCTTGTCTCCTGCAGGGGATTGAGCCTGCAACCTGGGCATGTGCCCTGACCAGGAATCAAAGCATGACCTCCTGGTTCATAGATCCACTCTCAGCCACTGAGTCACAACTGCTGGGCTCAAGTATTTAGTTTTCATCATATAAGAATTCTTTCTTGAATTGCATTTAAGAATAATAATTAAAACATTAAGTAATCTCCAGGGTTCCTTAAGAAATGATTACTGATAACCCTATTAAAATTCAATTTCATCTATAATACTTTCAACAATAAAGATAAAATAAATTATAGAAAATAAAAATATTTTCAATTTCAAGAACTCTCATTCATTACTGGTGGGAGGGCAACTCTGGGAAAGACACCTTGGAAGACAGTTTGGCAATTACTTACAAAACGAAACATACTCTTACCATACAATCCAGCAGTTGAACTCCTTGGTATTTACTCAGATGAACAAAAAACCCTGCATATTGAAATTTATAACAGCTTTATTCATAATTGCTAAAACTTGGAGGCAACCACAGGATCCTTCAGTAGGTGAATGAATACATAAATTATGCTACATCCAGATAATTGAATGATATTCAGTACTAAAAGGATCAAGTCATGAAAAGATAAAGATATGGTGGAACATTAAATGCATATTATTACGTGAAAGAAGCCAATATGAAAAGGCTACATACTATATAAATCCAAAGATATGACATTCTGGAAAAAGCTGTGGAGACAGTAGAAAGGGCAGTGGTTGCCAGGAGTTAAGGGGAAGGAGGCATGAATAGATGAAACACATATGACTTTTCAGGGCAGATAAACTATTTTGTATGATACTATAAGAGTGGATTCATGTCATTATACATTTGTCAAGACCCATAGACTGCACAACACCAAGAGTGAATCCTGCATGCCTCCTACAGTAAGCAGTAGACTTGGAACTATAATGATCTGTCAATAAAGATGCAGTATGTTGCCGAAACCGGTTTGGCTCAGTGGATAGAGCATCGGCCTGTGGACTGAAGGGTCCCAGGTTCGATTCTGGTCAAGGGCATGTACCTGGGTTGCGGGCACATCCCCGGTGGGGGGTGTGCAGGAAGCAGCTGATCGATGTTTCTCTCATCATCGATGTTTCTAACTATCTCTCTCTGTTCCTCTCTGTAAAAAATCAATAAAATATATTTTACAAAAGGATGCAGTATGTTGACAGTAGGGGAGGATGTGCATGTGGGGGTGGCAGAATGTATATAAGAACTCTACTTTCACCTCAATTTTACAATGAATTTAAAATTGTTCTTTTAAAAATTCAATGTCAGCAGTGATTCTTGTGGGAAAAGAGTCTATTCACTAATAGGCTACAACATTCGAGTTTATTCACTCCTTTCCTACTATAAAATTAACCCTAGGATATGTAAGAATGTATAATGTGTGCTTGACAATGAGGGATAAATTATATATCTAACCATTCTTTGCCAATATCTGACTACAGTAGGTATTCAACAGATGTTCATTGAAAATGCATTAAGGCATATAGGTGAATCACTTGGGAAGCATATAAATACAAAGATTCTGATTCAGCTAGTCTAGGGTGGGGTCTAAGATTCTTCATTTCAAACAATCTCCCAGGAATTGCTGATGCTGCTGGTTCCTCAGACCACACTTTATGTGGCAAGATTTTCTTTACAAATTGATATTTCCAAAAAGTATTCCTGATTAGTAGTGGTTGGCAAAGGACAAATTCTTCAAATGAATTTGATTTGGAAAGTGTTCAACACATGCCCATCTTCTTGGAAAGTTTTATGTACATAGAGATATTAAAGGCTCTGGGGAAAGCAAACTGTTGAACTTTGCATAACACAGGCTTCTACAATCATATTTGACCTTAGCATCTTATTACCTCTTTCAGTAAAAGCTATTAATCACTCTAATATTTCATAATACACATTGCACACAATGCTGATTTACACAGGTTAAGAAAATAAAGCCACACAACTGTACCATAAGGATAATTTAATTCCTGTTAAAATATTGTAAGTCTAATTTACTCAGCCCATTTTTCTGATTCTACTTAACTAAAGAAAATGACTACAGCAAGTGACAGGTTAAGCATAGATAACAGTAACCTCACTGAGCTATGTACCAAGAGGAACACAAGCAGGTGACAAAAGTAGATTTCAGACTCTCAGACAGTATGTTTGCTGCAGAATACCGAAGACACAATATCCCAGATTGGGTGGCCAGATGCATGTCAGAGATGATGAGTGAAGGCAAAAATGGCAACAAAGCCCTTCACTTTCTTGACATACAGAACACTTCATTCTGCTGACTCAGAAAAGTTTGTTTTGTTTTGTTTTTTTTTTTTTGCCAGATGTCTCTTCCCCAAGCAAAAATACCAATATATATTTTCTTAAGGTTAAAAGTCAAAAAATTATGGCTAATCTGGGCCTGCCCTTCCATCAACTTAAGTGGAGGTAGAAGATAGTTATGGTTTTTCTAACCGTGTGAATCCAAAAGAGTAAGTACCCAATTATGTCAGTGTATCTAGTGTGAGCCAGGCATGATTAGGTCAATAATATCCTCGGATATCATAGTCTGACAACTACATTAGCACCTTCCCTTCCCACCTAAAGGTAAGAGGGAAAAGCCATTGTGAGGTGAGCCTCCCAAGCTGTTCCCAATAGACTGCAAGAATGAGCTTCAGATTTACTAGTATACATGAACATTGTCAGTTTGTAGGTATATAGGCCTCTTTTTGGAAAATTATAATGGAGTAAAAATATTTGAGAAAATACCAGTAAATATTGAGCAAGTAGAAAAAAAATTAGGGTGAACCACTTCATTTTAAAAAATGATGTTTTTGTACTTATTTCTAAAACACATTATAGAAAATACTGATGAAAAGTTAAGCAAAATGAACTATGAAATTATTTAAATTTTATAGTACTCTTGAAATGTTTCATAATAAAAATTTGGAAAATAAAAGACAATCACAATCTACAAATTAAGCATCACTTCTTATACTACTAGTCAGAGATAAGCACTATTAACATTTTGGTGTATTTCCTTTCAGAGATTTTTTTACTGTGCCTTACATATTATTTCCTTTCTCTAAATGGCCTCATGCTGTGTAAATAGCATTTTGTAACAAGTACTTTATATTATTAAATTTATAGTATTTAAAATATAATTGTATGCCCATGTAATATATGTATGTTTGTGTGTATAAAGTAATTTATTTCACTATAATATTACAGTTCTCACACAGAGTTTCTTAGGTTCATAAACAATCAAATTCTCCTCCAAATGACCATAAAAATAAAAAAGGATTGTTTTAATAGCTTTCAACCTAGCAGGTGTTTTCAGGTAGCAGCAGATTTAGGGGGAGGATCAGAACATCAGCAATAAACCTGTGAGAGTGCAATTTTTAACCACATATTTTTCTCAGTGATTAACATACACATTTTCTTTAGAATCAGGTAAAATGTGATTCCATTTCTGGTTTTGTTGCTTACTGTGCTACTTCAGGCAAGATGTTAATATAGCTGGGCCTCAGTTTTCACATTTACAATTTCTGAATAATCCTATATAATAAAAGGCTAATATGCAAATACCGAACGGCAGAACAATCGAACAACCAGTTGCTATAATGTGTGCTGACCACCAGGGGGCATGTGCAGAACATGATGGGAGTTGGCCACAGCGGGATGGTGAGCAGGTGAGCAGGGTCACGAGACCAAGGTGGGGCACCAGTTGCTGTCATTGGGGCGAGCCTCTGGTGGTTGCTGAAAATTCTTTGCTCTCATGCACTGTTGTCCTGCCCGACACTTGCTGCTGGTGCTGGAGCCACTGCTCGCATCCACTGCCAGCACTGGCCCCGCTCACACCCGTAGCTGGTGCAGGAGAACCCGCTCGCACCTGCTGCTGGTCCTGATTCCCGCTGAGGGCTTCTCCACCTCCCCCTGCTCCTGAGGGGCAATCGGGCAGCAGCCACTGCTGCACCTGCTGCTGGCACCAGCCCCAATCGCTCTGCTCCATCAGCAGGTGTGAGTAGGGCAGGTACTGTCAGTGCATGGGAGCAGCAGCAGCAGGAGCAGGGCTACAGGCATATGGGACTGGGGGCCATGGTAGGAGGGGCCGGGCGGGTTGCAGAGGATGGGCTGAGATCTGCCTCTGTGCCTACCGCAGCCTTGCTAGTGGCCACAGCTCCTTTCAAGGTGCACGAATTCATGCACTGGGTCCCAAATAATAGTATATTCACCCTCATTAAATGAATCAGGTCCTACTCAAGCACCATTGTGTATGCAGTGCTTCTTGAAAGGCTTCACCATAGCTTTTCTGAAGAACAGTATCAGGGTTTGGTGCTCTGATTAAAATAAAGACCTTAAGATGATAAAAGGATTTCTAGTAATGATTGAATCTATAACTTGATTTGAGAACAACTTAAATATCAAACTACTCACAAAAACATGTGCAGCTACAAAAGACACACACATAGTGGAGTTCCAATATCAAAAGCCACTTTTCACTCTGTAATGACTTGGTAATAACCTTTAAGTCACGTGAGACAAATATCTGGACTGCTGGCTAGATTTCCCTTTTTTCCAGGTTCATCTGACCTTTTTCTATGTGTCCATTTCACTCTTAAATCACAGAAGTTTTTTCTGAAATGCTACTTTCCTGGTTCAGGGCTCTACTTATTGTATGCACAAAGTATTTTCCCTTTTCCATGTAAAGTATCCATGACATGATCTACAAAGATTGTCTCCATCCTTTGATTTCTACCAATATGCTGCATCCAGACACTATGCAAATACAGATAGCATCCTGTCATCCAACTAGCCAATAGCAGATTTCTGCTGTAGCTCTTGGTCTTACTCCTTCCTTGAGCAACCACTGCATTCTAAAGCTATATTTTCTAGCTTGTTGCAATTCATATATGTATTTTACTTTCCTGTTAGTTTGAAAATTCATAAATAAATAAAATAACTTCTTGATTGGAATCTGAATCAACTGCATACATACCACCAAATCTTCTGTGTAACTGCCCTGAACATCACTTTTAGGGAGAAGTAACTCCAAGAATGTTCCCATGGAAACAAAAATATTCAATATTAACTCAAGTAGATTAGTGCTATGTCTGGTCTCGAAGTCAATTATATTTGGCTGAGGATAAGCTCCCATTAAATTAAAACAATTTTATTAATAATGTTAATATTTTTAATATTTGACTATAATATATATTTGCATATTTCTAAACTACAGAGCCATTTTTTATACTTAAAAAGTTAATAGATACATTTTAGATCATTTATATTTCATATTCTATTAAATTATCTGTTTTTAGGTTATAAAATTAGTCCCATATATTTTTAAGAATGTGACTCTTATAATTTATAAAATGGCATGACCTCTCAGTTTTTCAAATAATCACATGTCCAGAGTAATAAATTCAGATAATCTTTAATAAATAAGAGTTGAGCTGTGGAACAGTGCTGTTCTATAGAACTTTCTGATATGATATAAATGTTCTACATCTGTTCAATAGTAGCTAGTAGACGCGAAGACACTTAAAATGTGAATAGTGTGAGGAACTAAATTTTTTACTTTAATTAATTTAAGTTTAAATAGCCACATGTGGCTAGTTACTATCATATTGTATAGCACAGTTTCCAGAAAACTATTGATATAAATGTCTAGCTTTAAACACATCTTTTTAATATATCATCATAAAAACAATATTTCAATTTGGAAGCTTGAAGCCTTTTTCTTCTTTATTCAGAATGCACATTCAGCCCAGACAGTATAGCTTAGTGGTTGAGCATCGACCCATGAACCAGGAGGTCATGGTTCAATTCCTGATCAGGGCGCATGCCCGGGTTGCAGGCTTCATCCCCAGTAGCAGGTGTGCAGGAGGCAGTCAATCAATGATTCTCTCTCATCATTGATGTTTCTATCTCCCTCTCCCTCTCTGTTCCTCTCTGAAATCAATAAAAATATTTTTAAAAAGTAATGCACATTCAGCCACTCACTTTCTGCACCCTCATTATTTCCTAAGCTTCAGAGTTATTTATAAGTATGCACATCTCCAGGAGACCATAAACGCCTCCAGTGCAGGAACCACATCTTTCTCAATTTGGTATGCCTCACTGACCATACTATAGTACATTACATATTATAAGTACTCAGTATTCACAAATAATAATGATAGCCCTTTCTCATTTCAATTTTAAAACATATTCTGATGATATAACTCTTACAGGACTGCTCTATGACCTAATACAACTTAACTCCTCCAGAGTTTAAACTTTTCTCTCTGTATTGCATTATAAGCCCCCCAGAGAGTACATTTTATTGCTCTGGGAAAAAATCTAAATCATACCTCTAGAAGGAATATCCCAAAATTTATATTTTTGCTGCCATGATACATTTTGAAAAAAACTAGAGCAGAATTTTTTTTGCAACATTGCATCAAGAAAAGGATCTAATGGTGAACTAGAAAAATCGACAACCACAGAACTAAAAAATTAGTTCTTGAAGTACACCCTTTCTTTTCCTAGCTCTGTTTCAAGGCATATTTTCACTGATCCTTTATAGCAAAGCCAAAAGGGAACACTAGCTGGAAGACTACATGAAACTTGGTATAATTACATACTCAGAACAATTCAAAAGGGAAGAAACCAAGAAACAAGAATCTGATATGCATCCATTTTAATATGATAAATTTTAAAATAATTTCACTATAGACAGCTATTTAGAAAGCTTATATTTAGGCCTTAGAAACATTAGTTTGAATTATTGACTGTTCCAAAATTTTGGTATCAGTGTAAAGAAAATAGGTTATAGGTATAAAATAAAAGCTCTAGATAACATTTAACAGTCTAAAAATGATAATAATTTATCAATGTATCTATTTGGAGAGGGAGTAAAGTAAGAATCTAGATTGTTAAAACATAAATCAAATTCGGCCAATAAATTCAGTTAAATTTTATTTATATAAAATTTTATTGTTTAGTGGTGTCAGAGGAATGGCAGCATGAGAGCACACTGCCTCTCCTCTTGAAATTTCATCAAGTTAATCAACTATAATTAAACAAAGAAATCCCTGCTCAAGACAGATGCATGGCTGAGAAACCAGGGCATTGAAATATCTAAAGGCAGGTGATGGGGAATAAATGAAGAGACAAGAAGGGAAGAAAATGCAGATGGCTCACAGATACAGCTTTGCGAATGGGAGCTCACAGCTCCACTGGGAGAGGGGTGAAAGCCAGTGGTAGCAGGTCCTTCCTTTGGCTAGGAGGAACAGAGAGCTGGGGAGTAGGGGAGGGAACAGCCCAGGAGGACAAGCAGCAAGGGAGTGAATAGTGTCTGAATCAGCAGATTCCTGACAGAGTATGGGGTTCTGCTGTGCAGCTCTCCACTGTTGGACCAGTGGTGTTTCAAGGAAATGGAACCACAGAGCTCTGTCACCAATTGGCCTCCTAAAACTCGCCTCCTGTTGCCCTTGGAGTCGGGTCCAGGAACATATAATCTGTAAACCAAGAGCTGTTGCAGTAGAACCACTGTTTCCCTCTGTGACTGATCCCCAGGAGGGGTGCTTATGGCAGGACCCCATGGAGGTCAAGGGTTGCCTTTATGGTGAGGGCAAAGCAAACCCCACCCCCAAGCAGCATGGCTGTATTGACTTACAGAAGCAGTGGAGGTTCAAGACTGGGAGACCACAATGCTAGAAAAGAAAAAATCCTGTAATTCAGTGCAATATACTGGAAAACAGTAGAAAGACCTCGTCAGACAAAGCTTCTATTAACCATACTTAAAGGGAGATAACTGTGTAGGAAAAAGAGAACAGAAAATCCATGAATAACCACAGTGATGAAGATGACCACAAAGAAAATGAAATATCCCCAGAAAGCAAGCTGCAACACATGGAATATGTGACATAAATGACAGAGATTTCAAGAATGCAGTTTTGAAAATACTCAATGAGATTCGAGAAAATACCAACAAGCAATTCAATGCACTCAGAAAACAAATCATTGAACAAAACAAGTACTTAACCAAAAAGATTGAAACTTTAAAAAAAAAGAACCAATCATAAATCCTGGAAATGAAGCATGCAAATAAGAAATTTAAGAGTGAACTACTGAGCATAGAAAACAGAACCAACCAGATGGAGGAAAGACTTAGTATATCAAATATAGGAATCTAAATATGGCACTAAGGGAAGAAGAGAGAGACCTGAGCATAAAGAAAAATTAAAGATCCCTATGAGAATTATTAGACTCCATCAGAGAAAAGCAATGTTACAAATATAGGAATTCCAGAGGAGCAAGAGAGGGAACAAGGGAATAGAGAGCCTATTCAAACAAACAGTAAATAAGAACTTCCCAAGCCTATGGAAAGAACTAGATCTTTGAATCCAAAAAGCAAACAGAACAACTAGTTTACCTCAATCCAAAGAGTCCCCCTCCTAGGCACTTGTATTAAAACTGTCAAAAATTACTGACAAAGAAAAAAATCTCAAAGCAGCCAGGGAAAAGAAGGAAGTGACCTACAAAGGAAAACCCATCAGAATTTCATCCGACTTCTCAGCAGAAACTCTACAAGCCAGAGGAGAGTGGAACCAAATATCCAAATGTCTGAAAGAGTGAAATTACCATTCATGAATAATATATCCAGCAAAATTATTCTTTAAATATGAAGGAGAAATAAAGATGTTCCCAGACACACAGAGCTAAAATATTTATAACCAGAAAACCTTCATTGCAGTAAATACTCAAGGGAGTTATTCTACATGAAACAAAGATCATAAAGTCAGAACACTACAAGTAAGATCAACAAAAAACTTACAGCATAAACAGGTATAATTTGTGACAACAAAAGCTAAGAGGCGAGGGGTAAAAATTGGAACTGGCAAAGGAGGATGAAGTCAGTTCTTTTTTTCAAAAGGAAGACTACAGTATGTATGCAAGTTTATTTTTTATAAAGCTAATGATAATCACACACAAAAATTTACAAACCAGGGCAAATAATTTATAAAAAGAGGAAACAGAGGAAATAAGTATGGAATACCACCAAACAAAAATAAGAATGGGAAAGACAAAGGAAAAAAAACTGATAGAGGCACAGAACTACCAGAAAACAAAAGATAAAGTGGTTATAGAAAATCTTCATACATCAATAATTACCCTAAATGTAAATGGCTTGAATTCACCAATAAACAGGCACAGAGTAGCAGGGTGGAGAAAAAACACAAAAAACATATGCTGCCTATAAGAGATGCATTTAAGCTTCAAAGACAAAGGTAGATTCAAAATAAAAGGGAGTGTGGAAAATGATTTTCCAAGCAAATTAAATCCACAGAAAAGCAGGTGTAGTCATACTTATATCTTACAAAAGAGATTTCAAGATACCAAGAGACAAAGATGGATACTTTATAATGATCAGAAAATATAACAATACTTAATATATATGCACCCAACCAGGGAGCACTGAAATATATCAAACAACTACTTATACAAGTAAAGAGATTAACAGACCAAAATGCAATTACAGTTAGGGAATTTAATAACCCATTGACAGCTCTAGATAGATTAACCAAATAGAAAATTGATAAATAAATATCAGCCTTAAATGAAACACAAGACCAAATGGACATAATTGACATTTATAGAACATTTCAGCCCATAACATCCAATTATACATTATTCTCCAGGGCACATGGAACATTCTCAAGGATAGATCATATGTTGGGCATCAACAAATTCAAAAAGGTTGAAATTATAACACCCATATCTTCTAACCACGACGCCTTGGAATTAGAAATCAACTGCAAAAAGGAAATAAAGAAACCCACAAATATTTGGAGATTAAACAATGTACTACTAAAAAATGACTGAATCAAAGAAGAAATAAAAGATGAGATCAAAAGATATATAGAGACAAGTGAGAATGTCAATACAACATATCAAAATGTCTGGGATGCAGCAAAAACAGTAATAAAGGAAAAGTTTATATAATTAAAGGCCTAGATCAAGAAACATGAGAAATCCCAAGCAAACAACCTAACATCACATCTTAAAGAACTAGAAAAGGAAGAACAAAAGCAACCCAAAGTCAGCAGAATAAAGGAAATAATAAAAATTAGAGCAGAGTTAAATGAAATAGAGAACAAAAGGACTATACAAAAAAATTTATAAAACAAAGAGCTGGATCTTTGAAAAGATTAATAAAGTTGAAAAACCCCTGGTTAGACTCACTAAGGAAAACAGGGGAAAGGTCCATATAAACAAAATCCGAAATTGGAGAGGAGAAGTCACCACAGACATCAGAGATATACAATGGATCATACCAGAATATTACAAAAGACTGTATACAACCAAATTCAATAAATTATAAGAAATGGATAAGTTCCTAGAAATATATAACCTTCCTAGACTAAATCAAGAAGAATTTCAAACTATAAATAGACCAATTAGCAGTTAGGAAATTGAAACAACCATCAAAAACTTCCCAAAAAACAAAAGTCAAGGACAAGATGGCTTCACCAGTGAATTCTACCAAAAGTTCAAAGAATATTTAAAACCTGTCCTGAAACTATTCCAAAAAATTGAAGAAGCAATACTTCCTAACACATTCAATAAGGCCAATATAACCCTGATACCAAAACCTGGCAAAAAAGAAAACTACAGACCAATATCTCTGGTGAATACAGATGCAAAAATCCTAAACAAAATACTAGCAAATCTAATACTACAGTACATCCATAAAATGATACATCACAATTAAGTGGGATTTCATTCCAGGGGCACAAATATGTTCAACATATACAAATCAATCAATTCAATACACCACATTAACAAAAGAAAGGATTAAAATCATATGATCTTATCAATAGATACAGAAAAGGCATTTGATAAGATATAACATCCATTTATGATTAAAACACTCAAGAAAATAGGAATAGAAGGAAAGTACCTCAATATAATAAAGGCCATATATGATAAACCCTCAGCTAATATCAAACTCAATGGTGAAAAACTGAAAGCTTTTCCTCTAAGAGCAGGAACAAGACAAGGATTTTCATTCTCACCACTGTTATCAACATAATGCTGGAAGTCCTGACCAGAGCAATAAGGCAAGAAAAGAAATAAAAGGCAACCAAATAGGGAAGGAAGAAGTCAAATTGTCTCTTTTTGCAAATGACATGATTCTAAATAAAGAAACCCCTAAAGACTATGTACACAAAATCATTAGAAACAATAAACAAATATAGCCTAGTTGCAGGATAAAAAAATCAATTGCATTCATGTATACTAACAACAAAACTTCAGAAAAAGAAATGGAAAAAAACCCACAATTCCTTTTGCAATTGCAACCAAAAGAATAAAATACTTACGAATAAACTTAACAAAGAACATTAAATACCAATATACTGAAAATCACAAAGCATTATTAAAAGCGATTGGAAAACACACAATAAAATAGAAAAAATATCCCATGCTCATGGATTGGAGGAATCAGCATAGTTAGTTAATAAGGCCGTATTTCCCAAGTCAATATACAGATTTAATGCAATCCCCATCAAAATCCCAGTGTCATGTTTTGTTTTGTTTTAAGAAATAGAATGAGAAATCATCAGATTTGTATGGAACCACAAAAGATTTCAAATAGCCAAAGCAATCCTAAGAAAAAGAACAAAGCTGGAGGTATCACATGACTGACTTCAAATTATATTACAGAGCTACAATAATCAAAACATCATGTTATTGACAGAGAAACAGACAGAGATCAATGGAACAGAATAGACAGCCCAGCTATAAATCCACATGTATATGGATGAATAATTTTTTACAAAGGAGCCAGAAACACACAGTGGACTAAAGACAGTCTTTAACAAATGGTGCTAGGAAAACTGGAAAGTCACACGCAAATGAATGAAACTGAATGACGGTTTGTCTCCATGTATAAAAATTAATTCAAAATGAATCAAATGACTAAATATAAGACTGTAAACAATAAGTTACATAGAAGAAAATATAGATACCAAACTTATGGACCTTGGTCATAGAGAACATTTTATGAACTTAAACTCAAAGGAAAGGGAAGTAAGGGCAAAAATAAATGAATGAGACTATATCAAACTAAAATGCTTCTGCACAGCAAAAGAAATTGACAGCAAAACAAAGAAGCAGCCAACCAAATTTGCGAACAGTCACTCTGACAAAGGTTTAATTTCCAAAATACATTTTTAAAAAACTCATTAAACTCAACACCAAACAAACACCCAATCAAAAAGTGGGCATAGGACCTGAAAATACACCTCTCCCAAGAAGACATAGAAACAGCCAATAGATAAAAGAAAAGATGTTCAACTTCACTAACAATTAAGGAATGCAAATAAAAACTGCAATGAGTTATACCTCACACCTGTTAGAGCAGCCATCATCAACAAGACAGGCAATAACAAGTGTTGGAAAGGTTATGGAAAAAAGGGAACCCTCATTCACTGCTGGTAAGAATGTAGACTGGTACAACCACTATGGAATTTGCAATTTGAATAAATCTTATAATTATGCAACCTGGGCCTCAAAGACAACCCAGTGTTCCTGACAAGGTAGACATAGCTCCAGCCAAGACAAAGATGATACAAGGGAGCTCTGGCCCTGGTAGTGGGGATCAAGTAGGGGATAAAAACAGATCTTCTAAGAGAGGTGTTGCTTTCGAGTGTCACAGGTGAGGACTCTCAGGGTGGGTCCTTCCATCCAAAAGAGCCACCAATGTGACCTGTGACCCGATCTTGAAAGACATTTTGCATCTGGCTGGGCAGCAGGGAACATCCCTGGGGCAGCAGTCATATCCATGTAAGTCAAGTGGGCGAGCCTTCAGTGTAAACCTTGAGCAAATCCCAAGGCAGCAGAGTGAAGAGACATCCGGTAGAATGAAAAAGGGCCAGGACGAATTTGTTATGAGCAGCAGATGCCACGTGTCAGAGAATGCCTTCATTTTTCTCGGCCAGCTCTGGACTTGGCCAACACCATGGGGGAGAAGCCATACTTTAGGACTGAGTGTGAGGAGCCCTTTCACACTGAATAAATTGGATACAGGTGCAGTGAATGCGGGCAAATTTTTAGCCACAAAGACACATGTGGTCAGAAGCAGACTAGCCAGATGGAAAAATAGCCTTTATCAGTGTAGCGAATGTGGCAAATCCTTCAGCAACCACTCTGACTTTATGTTACACAAAAAATTTCACAGCATCGTAATTTATTGGTGCACTAATTGTGGGAAATGCTTTTAATACAGCACCAGCCTCAAAGTACACCTGAAACGTCACAAGGGGATATTCATGCCTTATCAGTGTGCAGAATGTGAGAAATATTTTGCAGAAATTACTATCTTATTCACACCAGAAAATTCACACTGGAGTAAAACCTCATGAGTGCAGTGAATGTAAGAAAATTTTGGTCCGCAAAAATGCACTTACTCAGCACCAGAAAATTCACAGTGAAGTAAAGACTTATTCTTGTGACAGATGTGGAAAAGGCTTTTACCATTCATGTGTATTTCTTGACCACCAGAGGATGCACACTGGAGAAAGGATTTTTAAGTGTGATGAATGTGGGAAATGCTTACATTACAGTACTTTCCTTAGAACACATAAGAGCCTTCACAGTGGAGCCAGGCCTATGTGTCCAATGAGTATGGGAAAACCTTCAACACTAGTACCCACTTTATTCAACACAAGGAAGTTCATATCAAAGCAATGGGCTGAGTTAAATGTCTAGAAGAATTGTGTTGTCCAATATGGTTGGCACCAGCCACATATGAATATGAGCACTTGAAATGTAGCTGGTCTGAGCTGAGATATGCCTAGGGGTGAAGTGAATGTGGGAAATTCTTTGATGGCAAATTCAGCCTCATTATGCACACAAGGGACAAAACACTGGAGCAAGACCTTATGTGTTCAGTAGATGTGGGAGAGTCTCCAGAAGATGCTCCTACTTTGGGTACATGAGCAGTTCCCTTCAGAGAAAGTCCTTAAGAGTGTAACTATTTTGGTGATCTTTCAGCTCCATCTTTTCATTTAGCACCAGAACCTTCACACTCAAGAGAGGTCCTAAGAATGATGGGAAAGTGCTTTCTCCTTGCTCAACATAGCATGACTCTGAACAGTAGCCTTTGAGATGAAGTAAACAACCAGAATTGAACTTTGTAAATCCAAGTATCCACACTGCAGAGATCACTACAAATGCCAGGTATGTGGGCAG
>NW_006281877.1:0-8291 GCF_000327345.1 Myotis davidii | reverse complement strand
CACTGAGCTCATTTCTTCCCTTCACCCGTACAAGGATGTTGATTGCTTTCCACAGTTAAGAAGAAAATAAGACTATGGGCTGAGTTAAATGTCTAGAAGAATTGTGTTGTCCAATATGGTTGGCACCAGCCACATATGAATATGAGCACTTGAAATGTAGCTGGTCTGAGCTGAGATATGCTATAAGTATGAAATGCACACTGGATTCCCAAGATAGTATTTTTAAAAAGGAGAGAAAGAGAGATGAAACATCTTATGATATTTATATTGACTGTATATTAAAATGATATTTTTGATATATTGGGTAAAGAAAATGTTACAAAAGCAAAAATAAAATAAATGGGCTTTGCCAACATAAAGGTTAAAACCCTTTTGTGGGGGTCCGCAATTTATGTGCCTTGGGAAAAAACAGCAGATGGCTGAGAACAGCTCTCAATCTAATTTGGCCTAATTGATAATGCTGGAGAAGTACTCTTAGGAAAAACTGTCTGGCTTTATGGGAATGATCTTATGAATGAGATTTCAGGTTTTCCTTTGAGTCCTATGCTCACCTGTTGAGGGGGTAATTGGTTTGACATCTTCCAGAGCTTCAAACAGCATGAGTTAAATCCCTTTTTCCTGGTGATATCTCACATTTCCCAACACTGTTGAAGTGTAGCTGCCTCCCAAGACTTACCCAGAAATCATGACCCTTGTGAAGTCTAAATTTGGTAGGCAGATAAGACCTACAGGGCTACATGGGAAACATAATTGACATATTTCTTGTTCTATGCATAAAATGTTGTCATCTTTCCTGATGTTCAAATTTATGAAGAGATATACAAATTCTATTTCTCAACTTTCTAAAAATGTAAGGCTTAACACTTAGTAAGACTAACACTGTTAAATATTATTTTACCTAGACATCCTAAAATAGTTTGATTATATTCTATTATATGTTATATCTTATTTAGAGAAAAAAATCTTTCAAAAATAACATTAATAAAATATAGCTTTCAGATATGTAAACACCATGTATAGAAACATTATTAGTAGGGAATGGTGGAGATTGTGGCAAACTAGAGATCATATGTTATGTTCACTTCAGCAGCACATATACTAAAATAGGAACAATACAGAGAAGATTAACATAAAGGTTATATGTCTGCTCAGAAGGACACACACAAATTTCATGTTGCATGGCTCTGTGGGTTAGAAGTATACAGGAATTCTCAGAACCTACTGACCTTTTTGTCTCCTGTGGCTGAGATCAGCATAAGGACAAATAATCTAAATGTTTTATTTATTCATTCCTACACTGCCTTGGGCTGTTGCCCACATGGTCATCATTGCACAAGCAGGAACCCCAGGACAGAGGGGTCTTGCAGTCTCAGGTGGGTCTTGTGACCCAGCCAGTGTTCAAGTAAACATGGTTTTAATTGTTCTCCAGTTCTTACTGGAGAGCTGACTGTACCAAAATATGGGAAGTGGGAGATGGTTGAGTCAATATACAGTTGATTTTCCAAAAGAAATGAGAAATCCAGACTTTTATGTGTAGCTATTTTATCTCTTGACAGTTTTATATTTATATATAAACAGCCAACAACTGAAATGCCATAATGACCAGAATAAACCAGCGCTATCTTGGGGGGGGAGGGGTGGCTGGCCAACCTCCCATGGCCCCTCCCCCTGGCTGGCCCAGCCCCTGATTGGCCTCGCCCACCCCCATCAGGGGACGGGGCTGGTGGCCAACCTCTGTGGCCCCTCCCCCCAGCCAGCCCAGACCCAGATTGGCCCTTCTACCCCAATAGGGGGTGGGGCCAACCGGCCAACCTCCTGCAGCTCTTCCCCCTGTCCTGCCCCACCCCAGATGGGTCCCCACCACCCTGATTTGCCCACAGCCCCTCCCCACTCTGATCAGGGGCAGCGTTGGCCCACCAACCACCCATGGCCCCTCTCCCAAGCTGCTGGCCCTGATTGGCTCCCCCACCCCAACTGGGGGCAGGGCCCATTGACCAATCGCCCATGGCCCCTTCCCCCAGCCCCAAAAGGGCCCCAATCAGGGCAGGCTGGCTGGCCAACCTCCTGCAGTCTCCTCCTCCCAACAGTCCCAGCCCCTTTCCACCAATTATGGCTGGGCCCGCTGGACCCCACCTGTGCATGAATTCGTGCACTGGGCCTCTAGTTGGTATATAGTTGGAATACAGTAAACTGCACATATTTAAATTGTACAATTTGATATAGCTTGACATATGTATACACCTATAATACCATCACCACAATTAAGGCAATGAACATATCATTACCACAACAAGTTTTCCCATGCCTATTAATAATCTCTTCTTGTCCATCTCTGATCCCTCATCTCTATGCAACCATTGATTTGTTTTATTTCACAATATAGAAGGTACTCAACAATGTCATTTTGTTCAATATCATTTTGATATAACATTGTTGAGAAAGAAAAATTGATTCCCAAAGTAGGGCCACTGACTGTGTTGAGTTTGAATATTCTTCCCATGTCTGTGTAAGTTTTCTCCTGGTACTTCAGTTTCCCCCAATGTCCTAAAGGTATGCACATTAGGTGAATTGAAGTGTCTAAATTGTCACAGTCAGTCTAGGTGAGTATGGTGTGGGTATACCCTGCGATGGAAGATTGTCCGGTCCAGCGTTAGTTCACACCTTGCACTCTGAGCTGCTTGGGTACACTTGAGCCACCTGCAACCCTAAACTGGAATAAGTGGGTTGGAAAAAAATTATTTTACTTGTTTCTGTTAATCTTTCCTAAATGTATGCATAGCTCACATTTATTTTAGTGTTTAATATTAGAAGATTTTGTGGTCTTTGTTTAGAAGTTTGGTAATTTTTGTGTGATAAGAAAAATACCAAAGGAACCTAAGTCTTGTTTATTTCAA
The DNA here is from genome assembly GCF_000327345.1 of Myotis davidii. Lineage (NCBI taxonomy): Eukaryota > Metazoa > Chordata > Mammalia > Chiroptera > Vespertilionidae > Myotis > Myotis davidii. The sequence continues at coordinate 5,397 of NW_006281877.1, read as the reverse complement.
CTAGTGTATGGTAAAATTCATTTAGCTATGTGTCATTTTGCTTAAAGCCACAGTTTCCAAGAACCTATCAATGATGTCAAATGAGGATTTACTGTGTGTTAATTTGCATTTTCTAAAATTGTATATAAAGATAATACATATAGGCTTACTTTTTTCCATTTAGGATATTTCTTTTGAGATTAATTACTATTGAGAATATCAATAGATTATTCCTTTTTATTGCTAGTAATATTTCACTGTGTATGGAAGTAATACAATTATTTATTCATCGGTTGTTGATGAACATTTAGGCCATTTCCAGGTTTTGGCTAGTAATTATAAAGCTTATTTAAAAGAAAAAAATCTTTAATGATTTCACAGAGGCAATTGCCTTGCAAAAGAAAAGCAACTCCTAAAGAACAAACCCCATAACTCACATTACTTCCAAATTGCCCTTGAAGAGTTAGTTTCTAGCATGGCCCAGGGGAGAATTTCAAGATTTGGGGAGGACGTATCACTTATATACAATGTAATCACAAGTTCTTGCTAATTGTAGAAGCAAAAAATCAGGAAGTATTGTGGGAATTGATTTTAAGTTTGCTGGACTAAGAAGAATAGAACATAAGGTTAAATCAGGTAAAATTTATCCAGATGGGTAAATTTACCTGAGATTTGTCATTGAATGGGCAAGGTGAAAGAAGCATCTGGAAGTGGATCTAACCATTTATTAAAGCCTGGATTGAGTGGTAACCTTCATAGAACAGTTTAAATGCCCCAGAATGTCCACGGGATAATTTTTCTATATCTCAGAGGTATGACTCCTGCAAATTATATCTCTTGGTTTATTTGTCCCCTGACTCCCATGTAGGTTCACCCACTGGGAGGCACTTATGTGAGACTGGAGGGCACAAAGTAGGGAGAATCCAGGTTTCTTCTGCTTCCTGTGTGCTTCAACTGGCTTCTATGGCAGTATCTGCCCCTCCTTCTTTCTTCCAATGGCCCTTCCAGACAGTCTTGCCATGGTTCCAACACTGAAAAAGTTATCTTGGGTTCTGGACACTAGTAAAACTACATTGGCTTTGTCCGTCTAGCCCAGGGGTGGTAACTGCTTACTGCTGTTACTCATCTCTGTGTTGCCCCACATCCCCCCAGTTTTGGGTTCCCAATAAATCCATCAACTGAGTAGTCAGTTCCCTGAATTAAACTCCCTCTATTTAAATATTTATTTTTTCTTAAGTTTTATTCTTTTTCCTGGTTATATCCTACCTAGTAAATGACTGCTGAAAGAATGGGAGCGGGAGGGTAAGTGTGTGAGAAATGTGGGAGCTAAATATAATGTAGTCATTGTTTCTGCAGAAAACAGCTATTCAAGTAGTTGAAGAGAATTAATGAAAAGATCATAGAGTTGAGGAAAGGATTAAGGAACCCAATAGAACTGGTGATGTACCTAGAGACTAACAATAGTAGGAAACTATTCCTGGTCTTACAAAAGAAAGCATGGGAGAGAGCAGTGTTACTGGAACTGGAAAGACCTATAACTTTTAGAAAGGACTCCCAAACAGGAATAATGGCCATAGGTCGGGAAACACAGCCACTATTAAATTAATCTGACAGGGAAGCATAATCAGGCACTGGGAATAGACACCTGACCTCTGGCTGCTCCTTACCTTAGATTTCCTGCCAATACTAGTCATTTCCTGCCAATACTAGTCATTGGAAAAATACAATTTTCAGCCAATGGTCAAGGGGGCTTTAATGATCAAGTCCATAAAGGTCATCCTCCCAGGACACTGAACAGAACAAAGAGAGACTGAAATTGGATCTAAAGAAGCAGAGAGAGGTCAATCAACATATTCAACTTATGAATTGAAAGTTAAGAGTACTTGCTAAAACTGATAAATCAAGAAATAGCTGTAAAAGTTTGTGGCTAGGGAAAAGCACACAGTTTTCCTTTTCTCATACACAATACTTCTTACATCAGATGTGTTTGTGGTGTGTTTTATTTCCACAGTGACCAACTCTCTCACACCTGCTAACTGCCCTGCAATTCAATTCAATCCTGATAGAAACTGGAGTTAGCACAGACCCTGTAGGTCAAGGGCTCAGTCCTACAAGACCGACCCCCACTTCAGATACTAATTGCAAGTAGTGGGCCCCTAGGTTACTCACAACTTTGGTCTGACTTGGCTACAAATCAGGGGTTCCCATAATCCCCTCCTTGAGATTGATAATTTGCTAGAATGGCTCATGAACCCAGTAAAACGGTTTATTTACTATTGCTGATTTATGACAAAGTATACTTTAAAGGATACAAAAGGAGCAGCCAGATGAAGGAATATATAGGGCATGGTCTGGAAGGAGCTTAGGGACTTCTGTCCACATGGAGTTGGTATACACCACCTCCCAGTATGTAGATGTCTTCACCAACCTGGAAGCTCCCCGAGCCCCATACTTGGGGATTTTATGGAGAAGTCATCGTGTAGGCATGATTGATCATTAACTCAATCTCCAGCCTCTCTTCCCTTCCCAGAGGGTGGGGGTAAAAGCTAAAAGTTCCAAGCTTCTAATAATGGCCTGGTCCTTCTGGCAAGACCTATGACTGAGGTGGGTGGAGGCATTACACAGTGAGAGAGAGCACTGAATAAATACATAGCAGCAAGGAGCAAATGAGGACTGTCCAGGCAAACTGGAATACATGTTCACATATTTGGAGACAGATTTGGGAGTTTCAGATTTCTGAAATGTTCTTTTATAAGTAACCATGAGGCAGGAAGCCTGGACAATGGTCATCGTCCATTCAAGAAAGCATATTACAAAGGAAGCTGTTAATCTTGAAACACAGGTAGGAAACTGCTGGCCCACACAACACCTGTGTGTACATCCTGAAGGATGCAGCCCAGCACCACGGTGTATTAAATTGGTCACTCTACAGTAAGCATTCTTCACAATCATATACAATAGGCCAAGATAGACACCAGTTTTATAGAAGATAAGGCAGGAAAAGTGTTTGTGAAGAAGTTTGCAATTCAAATAAAGGAGGTGGAATTTGAATCACTGATAAATACAGATACAGAAAATGTGGTGGAAATCGCTGATGTCAAAATTCCTAATTTACATTTGTTATGAACTTCACACACTACAGAATTTTCTTCATGATCAGTAAGTACCAAAACTTCAATTTTTTCTCATTGTTTCTGATTGTTTCTTCCTCTTGCCTTTGTAGAGGAGGAAAAATAATTTCTTCTGGCTCGTCTAATCAAATTGACATGACACAAGTTAATAAAAACAAATGTCCAAACTTATTATTTACTAGAGTCCCGGTGCATGAAATTCATGCACTCAGTGAAGGGATGTCCCTCAGCCCAGCCTGCACCCTCTCGCAATCCAGGAGCCCTCTGGGGATGTCCAACTGACAGCTTAGGCCCGCTCAAGCCATCAGTCAACATCTGTAGCACTGCCTTTCCCAGCAGTGAGCCTGGCTTCTGGAGCACTAACCACCAGGTGGCAGCTCCTGCATTGAGCGTCTGCCCCCTACTGATCAGACCATGCATATTAGCCTTTTATTTTATTTATATACTAGATGCCCAGTGCACAAACATTTGTGCACTCGGGGGAGATCGGGGGTCCCTCATCCCGGTTTGTGCCCTCTCGCAGTCTGGGACCCCTCAGGGGATGACCACCTGCTGGCTTAGGCCCGCTCCCCAGGGCATTGGCCCTAAGATGGCAATCAGACATCCCTCTGGCAGCCCAGCAGCCTTCAGGGGATGTCCACATGCCAGCGGGGAGCAGGCCTAAACTGCAGTAGGACATCCTTAGCGCTGCTGAGGAGGCAGGAGTTGCTCCCACCACCACTGCTGTACTGACAGCCATCAGCCTGGCTTGTGGCTGAGCAGAGCTCCCCCTGTGGGAGCATACTGACCACCAGACGCCCCCACTGGGGTGCCTGGCCAGTCTGGGTGAGGGGCTGAGGGCCGTTTTCAGGCTGGCGGGTGACTGAAGCTCCCAGCCTCTCCTTTTTTCCTTTTTTTTAATTCTGGGATTTATTTACCTTCTGTAGCTGTCACTGGAGCTGAGAGCCGACTTCAGCTCTGAGGGCTGAAAGCAGGTTTCTGGATCTGTTTGGCTTCTATAATTGAAACACTGTTGCCATCACAGCAGCACTAAGCTCTGAAGCCGAAGCTGGCTGTCACTGGAGCTGAGAGCCACTTTAGCTCTGAGGCTCGGCTCCAGCTGTGAGACCTCAGCTGCTGAAAGCAGGGATCTGGGTTTGTTTGGCTTCTATAATTGTAACATTGTTTCTTAGAGTGCAGCTCAGAGGCCGGCAGCAGCAGGTGGGGAACCTTGGCTTCCTCTATCACTGGAGCGCCTCATGTTCATGTTTGCTTCTGCTGCCTGGCTGCCGGCTGCCATCTTGGTTGGCAGTTAATTTGCATATTCCCCTGATTAGCCAATGGGAAGGGTAGAAAAGTTATGGATAATTACCAGGTTTCTCTTTTATTGGATAGGATTTATTTATTTATTTATTTATTTATTTATTTATTTATTTAGTATTTATCTTTATTCATACAGTATTAAATATATGTCCTCATTCCCCCATTTCCTACCACCCCTCACTCATGTCCTCACCTCCCTGGGGTCTGTGTCCATTGGTTAGGCTTATATGCATGAATACAAGTCCTTTGGTTAATCTCTCTCCCTTACCCCAACCCTCCCCTACCTTCCCTCTGAGGTTTGACAGTCTGATCGATGCTTCTCTGCCTCTGAATCTGTTTTTGTTCATCAGTTTACGTTGTTCATTATATCCCACAAATGAGTGAGATCATGTGATATTTATCTTTTTCTGACTGCTTATTTCACTTAGCATAATGCTCTCCAGTTCCATCCATGCTGTTGCAAATGGTAAGAACTCCTTTTTTACTGCAGCATAGTATTCCATTGTGTAAATGTACCAAAGTTTTTTTTAAAAATTTTGTTTTATTGCTCAAAGTATTACAAAGAGTATTACATATGTCTCCTTCCCCACCCTTGACATTCTCCAGGCCTCCCCTACACCCCAGTGTCTTTTGTCTATTGGTAATGCTTATATGCATGCATACAAGTCCTTTGGTTGATCTCATACCACATCCCCCAACCCCGCAACCCTCCCTGGGCTTCCCACTGTAGTTTGACAGTCTGTTAGATGCTGCTCTGCCTCTGTATCTATTTTTGTTCATCAGTTTATACTGGTCTTTATTATCCATAAATGAGTGAGATCATGTGGTATTTTTCTTTCATTGATTGGATTATTTCACTTAGTCACTTAGTGTAATGCTCTCCAGTTCTATCCATGCTGGTGCAAATGGTAAGAATTTCTTTTTTACAGCAGCATAGCTTTCCATTGTGTATATGTACCACTGTTTTCTAATACATTCATCTGCT
>NW_006281876.1:378-751 GCF_000327345.1 Myotis davidii | reverse complement strand
GCTATGGAGAGATCTGCAGATTCCTATTCTTTGGGGTTTGGAGGTGCCCACATGAGGCTCAGCTGTGAAGCTATGCAAGCTGTTGTGGGGACTTGGGCCTTGTTTTAGAAGTTCTGGGTCTCTCTGACCCAGCTGCAGTTTGTTAGGTAATTTCCAGATTGCAAAGGGCCAGGCCTTTTATATGCAAATGCCTCTGCATAAAGCTTGGCTGGGGTGGGGTCTCAGGGGATCAACAGGGCAGAGCAAGCTGTTCCTCAGTCCTACCCTAAGAGGCCCTGTGTCTCAGTGTCCCGGTAATCACTACAAGCACCTCTGAGAGAAAGCTGCCCTCAAGTTCCGCCCGATGCCAGACAGTCCAGTTTCTCTCCGCATG
>NW_006281876.1:0-367 GCF_000327345.1 Myotis davidii | reverse complement strand
CCAGAGACTAGCCTGGAACCGGAGTTCAGAGCAGTCAGGAGCTTGTGACTCTCTCACGATTGAAAAAGACAACCATGTCCTCAGTTGCCAGCCCTTTCCACGTGTGCCTCCGTACTTCTGCACTTTACTTCCGCACCTCCTCTGATTCTCAGTGTGCTTTTCTCTTTCCTTCTAGTTGTAGAATTTCCACTCAGCCAGCCTTCCTGTGGTTCTGGATGATGTCCGTCTTGTCTTTTAGTTGTATTTTTGAAGTGGTTGTGCAAAGCAGCAATTTCCGGTGTTCATCTATGCTGCCATGTTGATCTATCTTTCTCTTTCTTTGTTTCTTTGTTTCTCTCTTTCTTTGTTTCTTTGTTTCTTTGTTTCT
>NW_006281875.1:0-231 GCF_000327345.1 Myotis davidii | reverse complement strand
AAATATATTTAAAAAAATAAATAAATAAAAATAGCATCAAAAATTCAAAATTGTAGGAATAAATCTAAAGAAATTTTTCTACACAGAAACCACAACATCTTTTTAAGTATTCTATTATTAATCAATAATATTAATAAATGAAGAGAAAGATCATATTTATCGATCAAAAGGTTCAAAATTGTAAACGTGTCTATTTTCTCCAAATTGATCTATAGATTCAATCTTATCCCA
>NW_006281874.1:0-219 GCF_000327345.1 Myotis davidii | reverse complement strand
GCTCTATCCACTGAGCCAAACCACTCAGGGCTGTGGGTCAGTGTTGAAAGTGATCGCTGTGAACAAGATTTCCCCCAAAGTAGGAAAGATGGTAGCAGAGAGGAGATGCCAAGTGCCAGGAAAAAAACATGAATTTTATCACTGCTCCTATTCTGTTTTTTATATACTACAGTTTTCGAAATAAAACTACGTTTCTATGAAAATGGAAGCTTTTGTGTT
>NW_006281873.1:0-463 GCF_000327345.1 Myotis davidii | reverse complement strand
CCCTAAGAGGGATCAGGCCACAGTCCTAACTGTCACCTCCTGGTTCATAAGTCAACAACTGAACCACACTAGCTGGGCATAGGTTCATTTTCAAACATAGGTTTTCAAATATTTATTTATCACCACGGAAAATAGTAAAAATAAACATATAATCAATCAGAAAAAGACAGTACAACTTCAGTATTTAGCAATAGTATAACTGTGGACAATATAAAACTGTAATCAATCTCTCTCTCTCTCTCTACACACACACACACACACACACACACACACAAAGTGGTATGATCATAGAAAAAAAAAACAGAGATAATATCATCCTTCCCTCCTTTCCTAAATTATAATGACCATGGTTTGGTTTTTGTGGGACTTTTTGCTGGGATGGTGAAAAAAAGAAAAGACAAAAAGAAAAGAAAAAGTGGTGTTTTACTCCTAGCCCCGTGGTCGGCAAACTGCGACTCGCGAG
>NW_006281872.1:0-1170 GCF_000327345.1 Myotis davidii | reverse complement strand
TCAAAGGGTCCATCAGGGCTGCGCTTGATGGTGATGTCCGTGTCTGGGAAGGAGTCAGCTGTGCCCTCTGGGTCGACCGGTATGGATGATACCGGGAAGGAGGAGAAGGAGGCGGAGATGGAGGCTAGTAGAGAGAAAAAGAAGAGAAAGCAAAAGAACTACAAGGCATGGAAGTGTTTAGAAAAAAGAGGGAGAAGAAAGGGAAGAAGGCAGCATCCTGACACAGCCCTTTCCTTCAGCTTCCCCTTTCCCTGTGGTCCAAGGTAGAAATTGGTAACAAGTCCTGTTGCAGTGAGAGGGCAGCTGCTGTCAGTCAGTCTCTGTCTTTACCTGGGCTGGGCGTGGCAAGCAAAGCAGCCATGGGGGCAGGAGACCTCCCTGAGAAGGGGTGAGGGTTCAGGTTTCTGCAAAATTGGGGGGGTGGGGGTCTGTGCCCCACCTCTGTTGACCCACAAATTGTCTCCTAATGGCCCCTCTGTGACTGTGCCTGTCTTAGGTTGTTCCTTCCCTGAGGAATCTTACCCGTCTCTGGCTAACCAGCCATCCTCTGGGGCCAAGCAGGCTGATGTGAGGTGTGCAAATGAGGGAGGGGCAGCGCCCCCCTGCAAGAGGTTCAGTTCTGTCTCTTTGGTAGCCTATGCCCCTGTGGCCTCCACGCCCAGCACCTTCCTTGGGCTCCCCTCGCCTGCTGGCGGGGCCCCAGCTCTGGTCACATCTCTTGGGGAGCCCAGGTTTCTTCTCCAGAGAGGGCCCAGCTCACACCATTGGGCGAGAGACAGATCCATGGCACCAGCCACCACGAGGCCTCAACCTCAGCGTGAACAGAAAGCCCAGGCAACAGCTGTGGGCAACTGGACTGTGAGAAGAGGGTCCTTCTTGACACAAGGGCAAGAGGGGCCAATACAGGACAAAGGAGGAATGGCCTGTCAGCATGTAGTCCCGGGACAGGGCTTTCTCAGCCCAGGATGTCAGGCTCTTGGCACAAGACAATTCCACGTATGGGGCATATACCAGACACCCCCAGTCATGACAGAAAAGGGAGGTGTCCTTCCTGAAACAGTAGGGTAGGAAGATTCTAGAAAAGGCTGTGTTCAGGAGAGAAGGAGAAAGGCCAAAAAAACAGCCAAAAAGTAGTCAGATTAAAAAAGAAAGAAAGAAAGAAAGAAAGAA
>NW_006281871.1:0-334 GCF_000327345.1 Myotis davidii | reverse complement strand
CCTCCGCCTGGCCTGCAGGATCAGGCCAAAACCAATCAGCTCTCCAACATCCCCCAAGTGGTCCCAGATTGCTAGAGGGCACAGGCCAGGCTGAGGAACCCTACTGGTGCACGATTGGGGATGGGGAGAGATGCAGGAGGTTGACCAACCGGCGAGGGACCATGGGAGTGCTCTAGACCTGTCTAACTCAGGTTCGGCCTGTCTAACTCAGTCCCAATCAGCCGGACTCCAGCAGCAAGTTAACCTACAGGTTGGAGCATTTGCCCCCTGGTAGTCCATGCACATCATAGCGAGTGGTTGGACAGCCTTAGCATATCATTAGCATATTATGCTT
>NW_006281870.1:0-206 GCF_000327345.1 Myotis davidii | reverse complement strand
CACTGTACCTGAAAGCTCAGTTGGAAAGATATGGGGAACTGATATAATTGAGCACTTCACACTGCATGTGTGAGAGATTTGGAGAAGTATGTTGACCCTAGGTCACCTGTATACCTCTGCCCGTCACAGCTGCTCAGTTACCCACACTGGGAAGCAAGTTAGATAATCTGGCTGAAAGTCTGTTTTTAAGAATACCTGATTCCCAT
>NW_006281869.1:0-609 GCF_000327345.1 Myotis davidii | reverse complement strand
TGTATGTTCATGACTCCTTTGTCGAATATTAATGTAATAATATTAACATAGTGATTTGGGTCAATTTCTGGGTTCTCTATTCTATTCCATTGACCTGTATGTCTGTTCTTGTGCCAGTACCAGGCTGTTTTGAGAACAGTGGCTTTGTAATACAGCTTGATATCTGGTATTGAGGTCCCACCTACTTTGTTCTTTCTCAGGATTGCTGCAACTATTTGGGGTCTTTTTTTATTCCAGATGAATTTTGGTGAGTTCGTTCTAGGTCTCTGAAATATGCTGTTGGTATTTTAATGGGGATTGCACTGAATCTATAGGTTGCTTTGTGTAGTATGGACATTTTAATGATGTTGATTCTACCAATCCATAATATTGTTCAAATTTTTTATATTGTTTTCCCTTCGTCTTAAAGAAGACCCTTTAACATTTCATATAATACTGATTTGGTGGTGATAAACTCCTTTAGCTTTTCATTTTTAGGGAAACTCTTTTAAAAAAAAAAAAAAGAACATTTATTGTTGAGAGTATTACAGATGGACCACCCTTTATCCCCCACTGTTCTCCTCCAACCTATTCCCGCCCCGCCCCAGGCCTTCAGCATCCTATTGTCTG
>NW_006281868.1:0-206 GCF_000327345.1 Myotis davidii | reverse complement strand
AAAGGGACAGGCCTTTCATATGCAAAAGCCTCTACGCAAAGCTTGGGTGGTGCAGGGTCTCAGGGAATCAACAGGGCAGAACAAACAGCTATGGCTGATCCTCAGTCCTACTGTAAGAGGCCCTGTGTCTCAGTGTTCCAGTAATTCCTGTAGGTACCTCTGAGGGGAAGCCACCTCGAGTTCTGACTGATGCCAGACAGTCCAGT
>NW_006281867.1:470-3545 GCF_000327345.1 Myotis davidii | reverse complement strand
GTTCCCCTCCTTGTTTCTTTTCTAATTAAAAAAATATTTTTATTGATTTCAGAGACAGGAAGGAAGAGGGAGACAGAGATAGAAACATCAATGATGAGATAGAAACATTGATCGGCTGCCACCTGCATAATATCCTTGATTTTGCCTCTTAAATAACAAAACCTAAAATGTTTATTATTGCACCCTTTACCAAAAGAGTGAGCTAATCCCCACATCATAATATCCATTGTTATCTATAATAAAGACAGTTTTATTTTGTTTGTTTTTTTCCAATTAGCATGACCTTTATTTAGTTTTATTGCTTTTGGGACTGGATCTACATTCTATATTATACTGACTACAAGTGGTGAGAGCAGAAAAGTTTGCCTTGGCTTCAGTCTAAGAGGGAAAGCATTCATTCTTTCATTAGTAATTTTGATGGTAGCTGGAGGCTTTTCTTAGAGCCAATTCTCAGACTGGGTAAGTGTGTTCTATTCCTTGCTTCCTGATCATTTCTGTCATGAATAAGTGTTTGTCAAATATATTTTTGCATTAATTGAGCCAACTATTTTTTGGTTTTATTTTCATCTGAAAATATGGTGAATTACATTGGTTGGATTTTGGAATGCTAAAGCAACTTTGTACCCACTTGGTCATGCTATATCATTCTTTATACAAAATTGGGTTTAATTTGCTAAAAATTGTGTTAAGAATGTTTGCATCTATGTTTATGGGGGATATTGGTCTGTAGTTTTCTCTTCTGTGATTTCTAGTCTTTGATTTGGGTATAAATAATAACCAAAACGGTGAGCTGAGGGTTTTCCCCAGGATCATGTCTCAAGACACCAAAGAATGAGCTCCATGGACTAGAAGATTTAAGCAAAAACGTGGAAAGTTTATTACAAGCAGATTCAGATTCCCCTCACATCAAGGGGGCCCAATAATGGGCTGCCCATTAAAGCCTGCAGTCCAGGGGTATATGTTTGCCACAAGCCTGCTTCTATGTCTATCCCTGTCATCACCTGATTGATTCCCTCAATTGTTCTTCCCCAGCAACAGTCCTGAAATTTCCCTGTTTCTGTGTTTTTTCTGTTCCTATGTGGAACTTTCCCTGTTTCTATGTGTCAGTTGGTCTTATTGTTGCAAGCCCTGCCTTGTTTTCCCATGTTCCCCCCTTTAAGTCCAGAAACATTTTATTATTCTTGCGGGGTTGGTTCCTGTGATTAGGCTGCTCAAACTGCTGTGTCTGCCCTGCCTATGTCCCACCCACCTTTGTTTCCTAAGGGACCCTGTCTATCTGACTATGTTTGAAGCTAACTTCTCTCCTAAGGGCAATGAGAATGAGTTGAGATGTGTTCCCCTGCCCCTTGTATGTTCTTGGAATGGCGTTACATCTTCATTAAATGCTTGGGAGAGTTTACCAATAAAATCACCTGAGCCTGACATATGCTTTTCCGGAGCTTTTTAGCTGCAAATCTCCAATTTCTGTGTTAGATAAAGGGCTGTTCGGGGTCATTCCATTTTCTTTACTGACCTTTGGTCATTTGTATTTTTCAAGGAGTTTTTCCATTCCTCTAAGCGATCCAAATTATAAAGATAAAGTTTTTCATAGAGTATTTTATTATCATCTTAATTTTTGCACAATATGCAATGATAGCTCTTCTCTCATTCGTAATATTTGTGAATTGTGTTTTCTCTCTTCCTGATCAATCTCATAGAGGTTTGCCAATTTGAGTGACCTTCTCAAAGAATTATATTGTGTTTCATTGGTTTCCTCTACTATTTTTCTGATTTTCATACCATCGTTTCCTACTCTATATTTTCTTTCTTCTGCTTAATTTGAGCTTAAGTTTCTATTCAACTTTCCAGGTTCTTGTTGTTTAGTGTTGCTGTTGTTAATCCTCACCAGAGGACATTTTTAATTGATTTTTAGAGAGAGTGGAAGGGAGAGGTAGAGACAGAAACATCGATGTGAAAGAGACATATCAATTGGTTACCTGGCCAGGGCTGGAGATTGAACCTGCAACTGAGGTAAGTGCCCTTGACCAGAATTGATCTTGGGAGGACCCTTCAGTCCACAGGCCAGTGCTCTATCCAGTGAGCCAAACCAGCTAGGGCAAATTTTCCTGGTTCTTAAGGAAGAATCTCAGTCCAGTGATTTGAGATTTTTTTCCCTCATTTCTAATATAAGCATTTGTGCTGTCATTGTCCATTGGAATCCTGCTTCTGATGCATTGCATAAATTGTGATTCATTGTGTTCTCTTTCATTCACCTCAAAATGCTTTCTAAGTCCTCTTCTCCTCTGACCCATCTTTTATTCAGAAGAAGTGTGTTTTTAAGTTTACAAATATTTAGTAATATATTTTTACATTGATTTCTCACTTAATTTCTTTTTGGTCAGTGAACAAACTTTGTATGATTTTAATCCTTAAAAATTCATTGATCCTTAGATTCTGCTCCAACACAAAAAAAACCACAAATTTTTTTTGACATAATTCGGAGTCCACTCATGTTAAAATCACCTAATAGAATAGGAATGTATGGATACTTCCTTGATCATACATGTGTGTGTTTCCGTGGAGTTAAGGGCTCCTGTTTGGGAAACATAACAAGCTTTCATGGTTTTATTAAAATATAATTATTCAATTTTTAAACTATACGCATATATTCTTTTGACTATCTACGCTAATAAAAGAGAAACATGGTAATTGGCGTACGACCACTACCCTTCCCATTGGCTAATCAGTGAGATTTGCAAATTAACTGGCAGCCAGGCAGCTTGAAACTAACATGAGGCTTGCTTGTCTCAGTGACAGAGAAAATCCACGTTCCCGCCTGTGGCTGCAGGCCTCTGAGCCTGCAGTTTCAAACATTGTTAACAAAACCCCAGGACCTTCAGCCAGCAGATTCGCAACATTGTATGCAAAGGCCAGAAACCTACTTTCAGCCATGGAGGCCTAAGAGCTGGAGCCAAGCCTCAAGCTAAAGCTGGCCCAGAATTAAAAAAAAAAAAAGGAAAAAAGGAGCGGTTGGGAGCTTCAGTCACCCCAGCCTGAAAACAGCCCTCAGCCCCTCACCCAGACTGGCCAGGCACC
>NW_006281867.1:0-366 GCF_000327345.1 Myotis davidii | reverse complement strand
TTAGTTTTATCATTGTTTGCTTTTATTTTGTTTCTGATCTTATAGTCAAAAATTTCATCACTACATAGGTAACTACTTGTACATTTCCGTCATTCTCCTTGATGCCTTTAAATTGCATTAATATTATCTACCTAAAAACTAAAATATTCCCTAAGCTCAGGAAAAAGTCTTCTAGATTCATTCTATTCACCTTTTCTGGAACACTTAGCATGAAGCAATTGGAGGTTGCTGCATAAAACTTCCTCGATACCTTTTCTCAGTTTCTGTGGCTCATGGTAGCTAGAACAGAGCCCTTTGCCTTGTTCTCTCTCACACATCTTCTATTTTGTTGTAACGATAGGACCCTTTCCTGAGAGTCCCATCGAA
>NW_006281866.1:0-1090 GCF_000327345.1 Myotis davidii | reverse complement strand
ACACATCAGGCCAGAAGGGAATGGAATGAACTACAGAAAGTCATGAAAAGTAAGGGTCTGGATCTAAGAATACTGTACCCAGAAAGGCTAGCAATCAAAGTTTGGGGTGAAATCAGGAGCTTCACAGACAAAAAAGAACTAAGGGAGTTTATTACCACCAAACCAGTAATGCAAGACATGCTAAAGAGTCTGCTATAAAAAGAAGAAATAGGAAGGGAAGAAGGAACACAGGCATAAAGAATAAAAATAGTGACAAACAAGTACCCATCAATCGTAACTTCAAATGTAAATTGAATAAATGCTCTAATCAAAAGACATAGGATTGTTGAAAGGATAAGAAAACATGACCCATACATCTGGTCTACAGGAGACCCATCTCAGAACAAAGGCTTCACACAGACTGATGGGGAAGGGGTGGAAAAAGCTTTTTCACGTGAAAGGAAATGAAAAAACCTGGGTAGCAATACTTATATCTGACAAATTAGACCTCATAGTGAAGGCCAAAACAAGAAATAAAGAAGGCAGCAACTTCATAATACTAAAGACAGCAATTCAACAGGAAGATATAACTCTGGTAAACATATATACACCCAATACAGGAGCACCCAAATACATAAAAGAAAAACTTCTGGAGGATATCAAGGGAGAGATTAACAGCAATACAGTCATAGTAGGGGATTTTCATACCCCACTAACACCACTGGACAAATCCTCTAAACAAAAAATAGCAAAGAAACATCAATCCTAAATGACTCACTAGATCAGATGGAATTAATTGACATCTTCAGAACATTTCACCTCAAAGTCACAGAATATACATTCTTCTCAAGTACAAACAGGTCATTTTCAAAGATAGATCACATATTCGGACACAGGCAAAGTCTCTTCAAACTCAAGAATATAGAAATCATATCAAGCATCTTCTCAGATCACAATTACATAAAAGTAGAAATCAACTACAATAAAAACAATAAAAAAATCAAACACCTGGAGGCTATTAATAGCATGCTATTAAACAATGATTAGATTACCAAAGAGATCAATAAAGCATCATGGCAAAAAAGGACAATGAAAACACAACAATCCAAAA
>NW_006281865.1:0-372 GCF_000327345.1 Myotis davidii | reverse complement strand
TATTTCCTGGCTTGTGTGGAAGTATTAATATAAATATTAATAGTGCCCTCTCTCTCTTTCAAAACTATCCCAATTTGAGTAATATGTTCTATGGCTATCATGGCTATTACAGTGCTGCTGCAGTGAATAAGTTTATATGTGTTGTAGTTTTGCAGTTTGCAGAGATAACTGTAGGATAAATTCCTAGAAGTAGAATTTCAGAGTCAAAAGGTGTGTGTGTGTGTGTGTGTGTGTGTGTGTGTGTGTGTGTGTATAGAGAGAGAGAGAGAAAGAGAGAGAGAGAGCTGCTGCCACATTGCCCACCATATTGGTCATACCCTTGTAAGAAAGTACTTGTTTTTCCACCCTCACCTCAGGTGACTTTGTTTGTTT
>NW_006281864.1:0-462 GCF_000327345.1 Myotis davidii | reverse complement strand
AAAATCGTACACCTATAGATGAGGACAGTGTGGTGGCAAGGGCAGAGGGTGGGGTGGCAACTGGGTGGAGGGGAGCTATGGGGGGGGGGAGGAACAACTGTAATAATCTGAACAATAAAGATTTATTAAAATAAAAAATAGAAAATAAATGCTCTGGAGAATAACAGTTTCACCGTTTCTTCTCTGTATTTGAAATGAAGGAGGGGATGTAAGGAAGGTTACATGAAGTTGGGAGAAAGCAGGTGGGGATTGAATTACAGGACAGTGAACAAGAGTTTGGTCTCTTTAAAAAAAAACAAAACAGAAATGTTTGTATTGACTTTCAGAGAGGAAGGGAATGCAAGAGAGAGATAGAAACATTGATGACAGAGAAGAATCCATTTGCTGCTCTATACATGCCCTATGCTGGGTTATGAGCTCACAACCCGAGCACGTGCCCTGACTAGGAATTGAACTGGTGAC
>NW_006281863.1:0-252 GCF_000327345.1 Myotis davidii | reverse complement strand
CGCTCTACCCACTGAGCCACACCAGCCGGGGCTAATTTATTATTTTCTTTTTTAAAATATATTTTATTGCTTTTTTTTTTTTTTTACCGAAGGGAAGGGAGGGGGATGGAGAGTTAGGAACATGGATGAGAGAGAAAAATTGATCAGCTGCCTCCTGCACGCCCCCCTATTGCAAACTCCCAGCCCTTTGCGAACCCCCAGGTCTTTGCAGACCCCCAAATCTTTGCAAACCCCCAGCCCTTTGCAAACCCC
>NW_006281862.1:0-344 GCF_000327345.1 Myotis davidii | reverse complement strand
CTCAGTGGATAGAGCGTTGGCCTGCAAACTGTAGGTGCCAGGTTCGATTCTCATCAAGGGCACATGCCCGAGTTGTGGGCTCAATCCCCAGTGGGGAGCTTGCAGGAGGCAGCCAATCAATTCTTCTCTCTCATCATTGATGTTTCTATCTCTCTCTCCCTCTGTCTTCCTTCCTCTCTGAAATCAATAAAAATATATTTTTTAAAAAGGAATTTTTCTGTTGTGTAAAATAAATAAATAAATAAATAAACAAATAAATCAAAAATAAAAAAGGAATTAACAGGAAACGGAAATATAAAATAAATTTACGAAACTGAAGGACACAAGGTCTCCAGATCAAAGGT
>NW_006281861.1:0-244 GCF_000327345.1 Myotis davidii | reverse complement strand
GTGGACATCCCTCGAGGGTTCCCGGGCTGCCAGCGGGATGTTTGAATGCCAGCTTAGGCCAAATCACCTGGGGAGCAGGCCTCAGCCAGCAGGTGGTCATTCCTTGAGGGGTCCCAGACTGCAAGAGGACACAGGCTGGGCTGAGGGACCCCCCCCCCCAAACCCGAGTGCACAAAATTGTGTGCACCAGGTCTTTAGCATAATTATAAAAGCAGTATTTATTAAAATGCATTTCATTTTCAAA
>NW_006281860.1:0-370 GCF_000327345.1 Myotis davidii | reverse complement strand
CACCCCCATGTGGTCACAAGATGGCTGGCAGGGAGGGTAGTAGAGGGGGACCAGACCTGCAGGGGAGGGCTGTTGGGGGCAACCAGGCCAGCCGGGGAGGGCAGTTGGAGACGATCTGGTCAGCAGGGGAGCAGGTAGGGGGTGATCAGGCTGGCAGGCAGAAACAGATAGGGGCCATTTAACAGGCAGGCAGGCATGTGGTTGGGAGCCAGCAGTTCCGGATTGTGAGAGGGATGTCCGACTGCCACTTTAGGGATCGGGCCTAAACCAGCAGTTGGACATCCCAGATAGAAGAGGGTGCAGACTGGGCTGAGATACAGCCCCCTCCAGTGCATGTATTTCATGCACCGGGCCTCTAGTGTGTGTGTGT
>NW_006281859.1:0-247 GCF_000327345.1 Myotis davidii | reverse complement strand
AGCATTAGGTTACTCTGAACCCCTAGCCAAAACGTGAAAGAATTTGAGCCTTCAGGTTCCAGGAGCCTCTTTTAGCATAGGTTAAATGTGGAGCAGAATTCATTTGTTCTGTCATTAACGCTTGTTGCTAACCATCTATCAATAAAGAGCTGTGCTCTAATTGTGGGACACAACTAATTATCAGTATAGGTTGATCTGAAATAGAGTCAGAAGGAAAAATTAATGCCCTTAGGAATTGCTATGTTTT
>NW_006281858.1:0-388 GCF_000327345.1 Myotis davidii | reverse complement strand
CTCTTGATATCATTAATCTAGAGTTTACAGCCTGTTTTTCGGGTCTTTGGATCAGGGAATTTTTATTTTGTGGTTGTGGAAGGGGATATACTACATGGGAGAGAGCTGACCCAGTGCCAGGAGCAGTGAGCTGTTACCACCAGTCCCTAAACTCTTAACCGAAGAGGGTCGGGGGGTTGGAGGAAGACTTTTGAAGACTTGGAAGAACCTAGTCCTGTAGGGAGGGATTTCTTAAGAGGATCTGTGGTCTCAGGAAGGGACTGAAGCTGGCTGAGGAGGCCCTACAGCAAGAAAGCCAGGACCTCCCACCTCCACCTTCCTTTCTGTGCAAGGCAGGGCTGTGCCCCGAGAAGGAGAAATGAGGTTGGACATGAACAATGTCATGGAA
>NW_006281857.1:0-209 GCF_000327345.1 Myotis davidii | reverse complement strand
GCACTTAGGCTGTTTCCAGATCTTAGCTATTTTCACCATAAAATATTAGAGTGGTATTTTGTGTTTAAGAATTTTATGCAATTACTTAGGACTAGAGGCCCAGTGCATGAAATTTGTGCACTGGGATGGGGGTTGTCCCTCAGCCCAACCTGCACCTTCTCCACTCTGGACCTCTTGGGGTGATCAGGCTGGAAGTCAGAAGCAGTTAG
>NW_006281856.1:0-457 GCF_000327345.1 Myotis davidii | reverse complement strand
AATACTCTCCAGGTCCATCCATGTTGTTGCAAACGGTAATAGTTCTTTCTTTTATACAGCTTCCCAGTATTCCATTGTGTAAATGTACCACAGCTTTTTTATCCACTCATCTGTTGATGGGCACTTAGGATGTTTCCAAATCTTAGTTATTGTAAATTTCACTGATATGAATATAGGGGTGCATATATTTTTTTCTGATGGGTGTTTCTGAGTTCTTGGGAAATGTTCCTAGAAGTGGGATCACTGGGTCAAATGGTAGTTCCATTTTTAATTTTTGAGGAAACTCCATACTCTTTTACACAGTGGCTGCACCAGTCTGCATTCCAACCAGCAGTGCACGAGGGTTCCTTTTTCTCCACATCCTCCCCAACACTCGTTGTTTGTTGACTTGTTGATGATAGCCATTCCTATAAGTGTGAGGTGGTACAAGGGAGTGGCAAGAAATATTCAAAGTGAT
>NW_006281855.1:0-461 GCF_000327345.1 Myotis davidii | reverse complement strand
GCAAATGGTCATCACGCCCTCATGCCCTCATGCTCTAGCGGCGGACCTGAGGCTGTGCCCCCCGCCCTGCCGGGCTTGACAGGGGTTAATAAAATATTTTTTTAAAATAAGATAGGAGATGAGGTCCTGGGTCGGGGGCAGAAGCAGGTTATGCAGGGCTATGGGGAGGGGTGTGGCTTTATTTCATCAGCACCCGAGGCCACTGGAGATTTTAGGTTTTGTTTTCTTAGGCGTACCTTACATATAGTATAGTACACAAACCTTAAGTGTAAACTTACCCATGTTCACCTATATGCCCAGCATGGAGCCACTACCATATAAAACACAGAACATGTCTAGGCTCCCGTCCCGGGTGCCTGTGACTGACCAGAGGAGGGAGTCCTGGGTCCCGGGTGCGGGGCTAGGCAAAGGCGGTTAGGGACAATCAGGAAGGCCGAGGTGGTTAGGGGTGATCAGGCAGG
>NW_006281854.1:0-224 GCF_000327345.1 Myotis davidii | reverse complement strand
GGGCACAGGCCAGGCTGCGGGACCCCTCCCCCCGCCTCCCAGAATGCATGAATTTTTGTGCACTTGGTCTTTAGTAAAAACATATAAAAAATAAAGTACAGGCAGTCCTTGGGTTACGTCAGACTCGACGTACCTTGTTTCGTGGTAACGTCGCCATCTCCCACTTATTAAAAAAAAAGTTCCGTCATTTTGATGTATGTGCATATGTGCTTTATGTTTTTTAT
>NW_006281853.1:0-288 GCF_000327345.1 Myotis davidii | reverse complement strand
GGGAAGAGAAAAAGAAAGCACTGGAGAGACTGGGGAAAAAAATAAAAGAGCCCCCCCTCCCCCCGAAAGCTTCGCATTTCCTGACGACAACTAGAGCGGCCAGCGGGGCAGAGTGGGGGGCGCCCGGAGCCCGCAGCGCCCCCAGATGTCCCACGAACACTCACCTGAGGCCCCCTTTCCTGCTAAGCAAGCAGGAGCGCCACTCGGGCACCGCCAGGATGTTCAAGTGCCTGGTGTGAGTTCTCTGTGCCCAGAGCCCGGTCCTTGGCGGCGCGAATTAAACCCGCT
>NW_006281852.1:0-853 GCF_000327345.1 Myotis davidii | reverse complement strand
TCTGTCCCTGAATATTTTGGTCCTGCCTCTCTCGCCAGCACCTTAGAAGCAAGACCACTGTTAAGAAGCCCACCTGGTGGCTAATCTTAGCTTTGTTCCTTTGCCAGCTGTTAAAGGTAAAGTATATTATTTGTATATTATTTGAATGGGGTGGCTTGTTCTATGGTTTGTGAGTTCCCTCTGAGATGTTCAAAAAGGAGGCGGTGATGTCAGGAAAGAAACAAAAGTTGAACCAACCACAAAGTTTGAATTAAGAAAAAAAAAAAGAAAAGAATAGAAAATACAAGAAAAGAAGAGAAAAGGAAAGAAATGAAAAGAAAAAAAAGAAATCAAAATAAAAGAGCCCGGCTGGCATGGCTCAGTTTTTCAGCTTAAACCTAGTAACCAGGAGATGTCGATGTGATTCCCAGTCTTGGCACATGCCCGGGTTACAGTCCTGATCCCCAATAGGGGGCATGTAGGAGATTCTCTGTCATAATTGATCTTTCTCTTTCTCTCCCTTTACCATCCTTTCTGAACTCAGAAAAACTATGTGAAATAAATGAAAGAATAGTCATGGCACACTAAAGTAGAGCATTGAGTCAATGCAATTGTATATAATAAAAGGCAAATATGCAAATCGACCAAAAAGCAGAATGACAGGTTGCTATGACACACACTGACCACTGGGGCCAGATCCTCATGAGAAGAGCTGTCCACTGGTGGTCGGTGCACTCCCACAGGGGGAGCGCTGTTCATCCAAAAGCCAGGCTCACAGCTCCTGAGCACAGGGGTTGGTGGCAGCCTCCATGGCAGCACTAAAGAGGGCATAAGCCATCATTTGGACATCCCTCAAGGGGTCTTGGACTGGGAA
>NW_006281851.1:0-452 GCF_000327345.1 Myotis davidii | reverse complement strand
ATCCTTATACACATATCCCTTATCTTTCTTCACGATCCAATTTTTTTTTCTTCTTTTATATTTCTATTGTTTTGTTGTTGTTTGCTTGATTGTTGAGTATATTGTGTGTGTGTCTTTTTTTTTTTTTTTTTAGGATTGGTTGTGAGGTTGTTTTTCTTTTTCTTTTTCTGCTGGTACTCCCTAAGACCCACAGTTATTTTTGTGCTTCTGTTGTCCCTTGCCTCACTTGATATTATTGGTTGTTGGTAGTTTGCATTCATCTCCAGGGATCTATTGCTGGAATTTGTTGGGATTAGTGGCGGTTCTATCAGAGTGTTCTCCTCATATAAATAGGCTCTTCCCCTCTTCTACTTCATTCTCTCTTTTTGCCTTTTTTTACCCCCTCCTTTATCCCAATTTCATTTTTGCATTCCTTTTTATTTTATTTTCTTTTTTCTCTTTTATCTTTTTCT
>NW_006281850.1:0-860 GCF_000327345.1 Myotis davidii | reverse complement strand
CTATCCATTGAGCCAAACCGGTTTCGGCTAATTATTTCTTTTCATTAAAAACAAAAATGTATTAGGAGCCTCCTATATTCTGAGCATCATCCTACAGGTCATAGATATAAAGTCGACAAACAGCTAGTGTCTGCCCTCTAGGACTTTCGGTCCAAGTAGGGAGATCGATATCAAAGGAGGATGTGGTCAGCTCTGCTGGGGGAGAGGTGTATCAGTCAGCTGTTGCCACATTAATGCTATGGCATAAACTGCTCAAAGACGTGCTGACCTATAACAGTAATCTGCAGGCTCATGGTCTGCAAGATGATGGCCAATTCCCTGGCTGAGTTCGGCTTCAGGCCTATAGATCAAGGGAATGTCTGGCCCGAGGGCCAAAATCATTTGGTCTGGCCCTGCCAAGGCATTAGGGGTGAGTAAATTAAATCAGTGGTCACCAACCTTTTGGACCTCATGGACCACCAATGGTCCACAGACCACCAGTTAGTGACCGCTGAATTAAGTGTTTGACCAAACAGAGCAGGCTAATTTTGTATGGCCCAAGAATAATGTTATAAATACCCAATGGACCCTGGCATAAAAAAGATTCCCCTCCCCTATCACAGATAGAGGTCAGTCAAGAGCCAGAGCACCCAGTTGTGCAAATGTTGTTCAAGTCTTTGTTCTTGCTGCAGTCACTAAATGCCATTCACCAAAGCCAGTAGCACGCCAACACCAGTGTCAATGGACAAAGGGGTCTACTCCGCCTTTCCATGAGGCAGCTGTGGATGCTACTACAGAAAGTGAAGAACTGGGGCAGAAACTATAATTTGCCACAGGAGAGAAGCTTTAATCTATATCCTGAGAGATGATTACAAGCTTAT
>NW_006281849.1:1927-2436 GCF_000327345.1 Myotis davidii | reverse complement strand
TCCAGCCTACCTCTTTGGGACAATCCATCGAGGGGCTCCTGATGATTGGGAGGGCCGTACCTCTTTGGGGAAATCGATTGTGGGGCTTCTGCACTATTAGAGGGAACAGGCCAGGCTGGGGAACCTCCTTTCCCTGAGTGCACAAATTTTGTGCACCAGGCCTCGCGTCCTATCTAATAATAGACAAACAGGGCAATTGACCGTAACTTTGCTATGCCTCCCATTGGCTAATCAGCATGATATGCAAATTAACCACCAACAATGATGGCAGTTAATTTGCATACCTGGGCACCCAGCGGCTATTGGCTATCGGATCCTGCAATCGGAGCTGAGAGGTTCCCTGCTCAGGCCTGATGCCTCAGTCAGAAGTGCTAGCCCTGGGCATGGGCGGAGCCAGGATGCTGGGGAGCAGGAGCTGAGCCCACGATTGCGAGGAGCTGGGGGTCCCCTGCCCAGGCCTAAAGCCTCAGTCAGAGGCATTAGGCCTGGGCAGGGGTGAGGCAGGAAGC
>NW_006281849.1:0-543 GCF_000327345.1 Myotis davidii | reverse complement strand
CTCCCTAGACGCGCCACAAGGAAGAAAGGATATAAAAGTGGCCACAAGCTGGCTTCTGACAAATGGTGCAAACATCACTGGGAGGGATCTGGATCCCGGGCCTGCAAGGGCATCCCACCACCCGCTAGGAGGGCCAATCACATCCTGGCCCCCTTCCACCCTCCTAGGGACACCACCCATGCTCCAATTCATGAACCGAGCTTCTAGTTTCTTTGTAAAGTTTTCCTCAATTAAATATGGAGTGAAATCATCTGCCTCACACAGCTTCAAGGGCAGGAAGTAGAAAGAAAAGGTTTCCTTGTTCCCTTCATGCTTTTTCATGAGTTTTTCCAATCTGTAATTCGGCCTGGTTCCTGAGCCAGAAAAGAGCCTGCAATGGACCCTGACAAGGTGGTCTCCTACATTGGTGTTTCTCAAAGACGAGCACACAGGAACCCTTGCTCCTGGGATATGGAAAGGAGACAACAAGTATAAGAAATGCAGGCTGGCCCAGTTAGTGTGACTCAGTGTTTGACTGTCAACCTATGAACCAGGAGGTCACCA
>NW_006281848.1:1736-2357 GCF_000327345.1 Myotis davidii | reverse complement strand
TCTGTGGACCTTACCTTTTCAGTGTAGGAAACATAAAGATTGCACATGATTCCATATGTATCATTAGCCTATTATGTTTCTGAATTAGTGGTTCATCTCAAATGATGTAATAATTTTTCCCGTATCTTACATAGTTTTTAAAAATGGTATACGTACAAAAACATACTGTAGACTATAATGTGCTGTGGGGCCCTGTCTAGGAATGCACTGGATGTTCAGGCTGCTCTAAGCATGGGCCTAATCGAGGTGCTTAAGGCCAACATACTTTTCAGCAGGTGGAAGACCACAGCGATTTCCCAGTTCACTGGGCCTGTGCCCTTCTGTGGCCAAAATGATTGATGCAACTATTGGCACGAAGCCTTCTTTGTCCCTGGGGTAATATAATATACAGCTAGTCTGGAGTTTGAAGAAGATAAAGCTGGAGACCTGAGAGCTGGTACTGCTATGATGTAAGGCTAAGAGCTCACAGAGAGCTCGGCTATAGCTGCCATGTTAACCAGCCAGTGTGCTGGGCAGGGGAGACAGGAGAAGCTTTTGACCCAGCGAGGCTACTGAGGCTGTAGCTCTAAGGGAGAGCACAGGCACTATTGTTCTGTAAAGCTTTATGTTTAGAGGCATCAT
>NW_006281848.1:0-1057 GCF_000327345.1 Myotis davidii | reverse complement strand
GAGGATTCAGCCCGCAAACTGAGGCTTTATGTTATAGCCAGAGGTAAACAAGGTAGTGGTCACCATAGTTACAATGTTCTTGTGAGTTTCACTTGTCTTGGCAGCACTTGCTGCACCTCCCACAGCCCGTTAGCTGCCTAGGAAGGTTCTAGAGGGCAGCCATAAGGTCAAGCTTAATTATGCTAAGACGGCTCTGCCCTCTAAACTGGGATTTGTTTGTGGCTCTGCCACAGGTCAATCTGAGGCTTAACTCTATAGCCGCTCCCTACAACGTATGACACAGGAAACTCAGTTTAACTAACCATAGATCCTCATAGACTTAGTGGTTACTAGAAAGTACAATTAGTTCTGAAAACACTTTGGGACATTTTAATTTTGTTATAGGAGTCTTACTTGTGATAGCTGATAAGCAGGGCAAGTGTGCATATGCAAAATGTGAATTATTTGACATCACATTGGAATATGCTCTATTCCCACAACTCCTAGCCATTCTAGAAACATAGTAACATTTGGAAATGTAATATAATTACATTATTTTTTTGCATCAATCTTATGGTTTAGTACACTTCTTCCTATTTCTCACTAAAGAACACTCTGGACTCTGCCTACAATGGGAAGTAAAAGCTAATTGCTTTGCAATAGCAGCAATGAAATGCATTCTGTCACTCAACTGATATCAGTGACCAAGTGAAATGAGATTATTTCCTAGCAGTGAACTCAAAAGGAAGGCTTTTAAATGTTCCACAGGAATCTTAGTGTGCCCTTGTCAGTAAAATGTAGCTAATAGAGTGACAACCTGATTTCCCAGTAAGTATTCACTTTAGCCATGCCAGCTGCTGGGCTCTGCCACTGACTATGGCTTTGATATTAAGTAGAGATAGTCAATTTGAAGGACGTAAATTGTCTTATGTATTACTGATGTTCCTTGTCTCATTTATTGACTTTGTCACAGCTGGACAATGCAGCAGCTTTCCTTCCACGTATTTTACAATAAAAAAAAAGAACACATAAGAGAAATACACATGAGAGTAAATAGTTTATTTAATGTTTGAAATAG
>NW_006281847.1:14340-15652 GCF_000327345.1 Myotis davidii | reverse complement strand
CAGGACATGAAGGCCACTCCTCCAATTTATCTTGCTGCTTCTCTTTAGGAGTGGAAGGTGCAAGGGGAGGAGGTCTTTCTTTTTTGAAAGGCTCTAGCAAATGCAATACCGTTTCCCACAAGGAGAAACAATTTGGGGGCATTTTTTTCCCCTGCGGTTGAGCTTCTTTCAAGTTCTGACCTACCCATTCCCAACATTCAATATCCAATGTACCCTCATCAGAAAACCATGGATTATATTCTGTAATAAACTTTAGAAACTGTAAAACAAGATCTTCTGAAACTGCAACTCCCTTATCCTTTAATAAGCAAGTCAGAAGTCTATAAGAAAGTCTCTCCTCTCTCGACAAATTCTGCCCCATTTTGATCTGATTGAAACAAAAGAAATCACTCGAGCACTTACGGATCTGCAGCTGACGTGAGTTTTGCACGCAGTTAAACTTCCACCACCAGGTCCGATGATATGTTACCGCTCTGGCGAATCCTTTCCCTTCAAGTTCCTTGTTTCGGACGCCAATTGTGAGAGTCCACAAACAGCATGGTTTTCGCGGGTTCAAGACTTGGAGGGAGGGCTGATGCGCAAATGACACACAAGACGGAATATTAATTTTTATAATTACCGGGGGAACCAGAGAATAACCCAACTAAAGAAGTCAAGTTCTCCCTGTTGCTCCTTTCCCAGCTGCTTTTATTAGCTAGAATACACAATTGCCTTTAGAAATGCAAACAGACATATCAATGGTAATGTTTAGCAAACAGTAAGTTTGCCAGGTCTTAGTTTGCTTTAGGCCATTGAGTTAGCAGCAGGTAATAAAATGTAGATATTCACCCTGTGAATATCAAAAGGAGTCCTGGTCAGCCTCTGCCAGACTCCTCACGTTTGTATCAATTACTGTTGATCTTGGTCTCCAGCAGCACATAATATCGTTTTCTAGATATATGTGTTTGAAATTTGATTAATCGAAACTTTCTCCTGGTCACACCCTTAACACTCAAGAAAATCCTGCATGAGAACAGCACTCAACTCCCACACTCTGCTCTCTCCACAGATGTGGAGCCAGCCACAGTGCAAGGAGCTTCATGCCCAGAGCCACCAGTGGCCCTGGAGTCCCCTCTCCCCCACCCCATAAATCCAAGTTCTTAGAGGGCAATGGAGGGACTTTGCTGCCTGAGATCTACACCCAAAGGGTCCAGGAGATGTCTGTCGATGGGTGTGTTCATGACAGCAAGGTGGGGGGGGGCACCCATAGTTTTGGTTGGGGAGGGGGAAGCGGCCAGCAGCCCCCGCCCCCCACACCCCTGCCTGAGAAGTA
>NW_006281847.1:8832-12624 GCF_000327345.1 Myotis davidii | reverse complement strand
TACAGATCTTTAAAATCTTACTTTAATACTGAGAATTTGAAAAGTGGTTTGGTAAATGAGTAATTTTATCCTTGGCTTTTGTAATGTGATAGCGGAGAAAAGGGAAAGGAAGAACAGTTTCTACTCAAATACTAAGGTTGTTTGAGAGTTAAATTTTTTAAAAAATACGTTTATATTGATTTCAGAGAGAGGAAGGGAGTGGGAGAGAGAAACATCAGTGATGAGAGAGAATCATCAATTGGCTGCCGCCTGCACCCCCCTTACTGGGGATCGAGCCCACAACCTGGGCATGTGCCCTGAGGGAATTGTACTGTGACCTCTTAGTTCATAGGTCAACGTTCAACTACTGAGTCACATTGGCTAGAAAAGAGTTATTTATTTGAAAATAAAAAAATTTTGAGAGACCTCTAGCTTGCCAAAAAAAAAAAAATGAATCAAATAACTACACTTAAAAATGATAAAGGAGACATGACAATGAAAACCAAAAAAACAAACAAAAAAAGCCCCCAAAACATGAAACTCCTATGAACAGTTCTACACCAACAAATTACATAACTTTCATGAAATGGATAAATTCCAAGAAACACTTAACCTACACTAAATCAGAAATAGGAAGTCTGAGCAAGAAAATTCAATCAGTAAATAAAAACCCCCCTCAAAATAAATGTTGAAATGCATAGGCTGCAAAAGTAAATTGTACCAAACATTTAAAGAGCACTCAATACAACCTTGTAAATATCCATTAAAGGCCACTGATTTATGGTTAAAATTCACTTTAAAAGGGGCGTTGGAAGATGGTGGTGGAGTAAGCCAATCTTTCCACTTCTTCCTAGAATCTAACTGGAATTAGTACTAAATTGGGGAATATTCACCCTAAAATGTCACCTGAAAACTGGCTGAAGAGATTTTTAAACATGCAAGGGCAGAAACCACTTGAGACTGGTAGAAAGGGCGGGGTTATGAGAGGAGCTGGCCTAGCTTTCGGGAGTGGCAGTCCTAGGGTGAGGAAGGCTTCCTGGGAGAGAAAAGAAGCCTAGACCACAGGCAGGGCACACCAACCAGGACATCCAGAATCCATAACGAGCCTTAACAAGCAATCAGCAGGGACCTGAGGCTGTGCCCTTCCGACACCACCCCCTCCCCTTGGGGCTTAACAGGGGACCTCAGGCCATTCCCCCCCGCCCAGCAGGGCTTGACGGGGGACCTGAGGCTGCACCCTCCTCCCAGCGGGGCTTGATGGGGGACCTCAAGGAGCGCCACCCACCACAGCCCGGGCTGGGGGACTTCAGGCTGTGACCCCCGCCCCGGCGCTGGGCTAGGGAACCTGAGGCTGTGACCCTGCCCAGCGGGGCTTGACAAGGGTGGGACCAACCGGATCTGGATCTAGCCCAACGGGGGTGGGGCCGGCTGGGTCTGGGTCTCATGTGATTTCGAGGTGCACATGAATGGGCGGGAACTTGACTCTGGGTCCTGTGGTGCACCCCAGACTCTGACAGGAGGAAGATTTTCATATGCATTTTACTAATTTTCTTTCATCTCTGACAATTCTATTATAGAGAAAGGGCAAATAGCAATATTAAAATATTTCCTCTAATTCCCTTTTAATGTGCATGAATTTTGTGCACCGGGCCACTAGTATAAGAATAAAATAATGTGGATTCTGCAAATATTATTTCAGAAAACTGAAGAGATATTACTTTCCACCTCATTTTAATGAATTAGGCCACAATCGTAATAAAACCTCACAAAGACGTAAGGAAAGTACAAATTGATCTCCCTCATGAAAGTAAATGTAACCATTCTTAACAAAATCTTAGCAAATTCAATCCAACAATGTATGAATAGGGTAATGTGTCTTTATTACCAGTTGGGACTGTGGATAAATGGGGCCAAATGCTAACCTGACATTACCCCATTGTCAGGGAAGGTCTGCATGGCAGTCTTGCAGACTCAGAAACCTAAAGTAACCACAAAAGATGGTCTGAAATTAAACTTTAACTAAAAGGAATTATGTTGGGTAGTTACATCCTAGGCCAGTATCTTCCCTGAGAAGGTAAACCTTTACTTTAACTGAGTATATCTGTATTTTAGTATCTATAATAACACTAGAGGCCCAGTGCACAAAATTTGGGCACTGGAGGCGGGTAGGGGGCAGGGAGGTCCCTCAGCCTGGCATGCAACCTCTTGTAGTCCGGGACCACTCAGGGGATGTCCACATGCCGGCAGGCGGACAGCCCTCACATAATCCAGGATCCCTCCTTCCTTACCACCCACCTGCTTGCTCCTTACCACTCGACTTGCTGCTCCTTAGCGGCAGGCTCCTTACCGATCGGCTCACTGCTCCTTAGCACTGCCATGAAGGTAGGTGAGGCTCCTGCCACCGCCACTGCACTTGCCAGCCATGAGCCCAGCTTCTGGCTGAGCAGCGCTCCCCCTGTGGGAGTGCACTGACCACCAGGGGGCAGCTCCTGCATTGAGCGTCTGCCCCCTGGTACTCAGTGCATATCATAGCGACCGATGGTTCTGGTCGTTCCGCTGTACCGGTCGCTTAGGCTTTCATTATATAGACTAGAAGCCTAATGAACGAAATTCATGCATGGGTAAGGTCCCTAGGCCTGGCCGGTGATCAGGGCCTATCGGGGGGGCCCGGTGGGGACATTGGGGGCCCCTGCTGGCACCTGCCTTGGGTGACCAGGCGCCACCCTCTTGCTGGCCCTGCCCCCGCCACTACCACCGGTTGACTCCCTCTATGGGGCGACTAGTGGTGTCCCTGCTGGTACCTGCCATGGCTGGCCTGGGGCCTGCAAGTTGGGGGCAGCTCCTGCATTGAGCATCTGCCCCCTGGTGGTCATCATAGCAACCAGTCGTCCTGCAGTTCAGTTCATTTGCATATTAGGCTTTTTATTATATAGGATACCCTTGAAGTGTCTGGGTAATTTGTAACTTCCCTTTTTTTGGACCCCTTGGGGCACAATTTAATGTGCCTGGGCACCAGGACAGATGCCACAAATTCCTTCATTGTTATCATGTTAATTGTTCCTGCACCCACGTAACTATGTGTCTATCATTTTACTTTTTATCCAATCCCAGAGGTTTCCCTGCTTTGCTTTTTCCCGCCTCTCTAGTCTATCACCAATGAATTTCATGTAACCCACCTATGTCCCTTCCTTTGATTGCAATGTATAAATCAAGATGTAACCTGCCATTCTCCAGAGCATTATCTCAATCCATTGAGGTTCTGCTTCCTGGCAACTGTCGACAGTTTGGGTCAAATAAACTCACAAAATTCTTTACAGATTTGAATGTTTTTATGTTAACAGGACCTTGGTTCTTTTTGTCATAGCAAAAAAGATTTTAAGGTCAACGAAAATGAGAGTAAAGCAAAATGGGTTTATGGAAGATACATTCTAAATGAGGAGCAGGCCAGACAAAAGGGAGAGAGAGAGAGAGTCAAAATGACTGGGCTACTTATATTCCAGTTGAGAGACAAAGGCTGGGCTGTATTAGTTCACTG
Organism: Myotis davidii; assembly: GCF_000327345.1. Lineage (NCBI taxonomy): Eukaryota > Metazoa > Chordata > Mammalia > Chiroptera > Vespertilionidae > Myotis > Myotis davidii. The sequence goes on along the minus strand of NW_006281847.1, from coordinate 9,110 downwards.
GAAAGTCAGAGAAAAAAGGGCCTTGGAGACAGATTCAGGGGGTTAGTGAAGGGACAGAACGGAACTGATAGCTGTGTCTCTAACTCCTCTCCCAGGAAAGCCACAGAATGTATCAGTTACTCAGCCTGCCCTTATCTCAGCCAATGGGAAAGCGGGGGAACCTGGCCCAAGGCCAAGAGTATGCTAGCCACACCCCTCCCCCCTCCCCCCCCCGCCGTCTTTGTGTAACCACACCCTAGCTGCACCTTGCCCTTGCGTCACTAGCCCCCGGCCCTCAT
>NW_006281847.1:0-281 GCF_000327345.1 Myotis davidii | reverse complement strand
GGAGCACAGCTGCAGACTGTTCTGCTGCCCCCACCGATGTCAGTTAGGCGGCCATCAGGTAGTTCATGAATTCCTATATTTACCAGTTGACCTGGTCCCTCTAATGGGCAGAGACCTTTTAGCCAAAATGGAAGCAGAAACCACTTTTACTCCAGATGGCTCAGCACAGCCTTGCCTAGGTGAAGAGACCTCTCCAATGATCCTGTCCTTAGCAGTGCCGAGAGAGGAAAAATGGAGACTTTATACCCACCCCCAGCCAAAGGCCCCCACATCTGTTCTTG
>NW_006281846.1:6802-7376 GCF_000327345.1 Myotis davidii | reverse complement strand
TATAAGTTTTTGTCCATTTCTCAGATGAAGACTTATCTTAAGGGTCAGCCTTCTCTGATGATTGCTCACCCCTTCCTAGAGTTCCTATCTTCAAAAGATGTTGTCTGGGACTGGTGAACTGAGCAGCCAGTTAGGTGTTTGAATGATTTGGCAAGTATAGATAATAACCCTTTGGAATATGAAATTCCAGGAAAAAAAAATGGAATTCTAGCAAATTTAGGAGTCCAAAACACTGAAGCCGCTGCACATTCAAGGTCTCACATGCTAGCCAGAAAAAAAATGGGGAAAAAAACTCAATGGCTACATGTGTGAAGGGGGGTTTTGTAGGGCTGAGGACATGTAGAGATTTCCAGTGTCTGGAATCAGTCTTCTTTATTAATGTGTTTTTTATTGCGTTAAAGTACACATAACAAAATTTACCATCACAACCATGTTTTTTTATTTATCTTTTAGAAATATATTTTTCTTGATTTGAGAGGAGATGGGAGGAGAGGGAGATAAAAACATCAGTGATGAGAGAGAATCATTGATTGGCGGCTTCCTGCACAGCCCCTCCTGGCAATCAAGCCTGAAA
>NW_006281846.1:1140-2634 GCF_000327345.1 Myotis davidii | reverse complement strand
TTCCTGTCCCTTCTCTGACCCCCAAGGACAAAGCAGGCTTCTCTTCATTCCTATAGTCATTGGAGTTTTACCTTTATACCCTCTTCTCTGAAATTCTGTAACAGTCTTTTCCTGTAGTTCAGCTCATTATAACTCACCCACACAGGCCTCTCTCAAGGGACCTCTCAGTGTGGAGCAGGTTGGGCTCAGAGACCACCAGCCATCAAGAGTGGACACTGTCTCTCCATCTCCAACGCCCCTGCCAGCTTGTGTTCTTTGAACATCCATCTCCTCAGATAGCGACCTTACTACCTGCCCTTGTGATGAAGGGGAGGTCCTCATTCCACCCCCACTTGGGGATCTCAGCCCTGGATGGGACCAAAGCACAACCCGTTCACCATCTCTCCCAGAAGCACATTGAATCTTCCTGGAACCGGACCTCCAGGAGGCACCAGGTGGAATAACATATAGCTTCATAGTTTTAAGTTCTTATTGTGAAATTCTAAATCATATACAGAAAATTATTTTCTTTGGCCACCTTTTTCTAATGACACAAGGAAAACAGTGCCAAGTTGTGATGTAGCAATGAACTCTTCTGTTGGGATTTGAATCTATAAGAAAGCATACCCTAATTAGAGAGAAACCAGTTCTGAAATAGAACAAAGTAACTAGATCATGTACATTTCCTGTTCTACTGCCCCACCCCACACTCCTCTCTGGTGTCACTGAGGGTATAAATTGGGACTGGGCTCAGTGTGTGCATTCACATCAAAGGCCAACATGAGGACAGGCACAGTCTTTGTACTAGTGGCTTTTGTCATCTTGGGGATGGAGATGGCCTTCGCTCAGGCACGTAAGTACGGGTAGAAGTAAGCGTGCTGAGGCGGTCCTACCTGAGAGGAGAGGATGCTCAGAGCCCAGCTTCTTACCTGGGATGGTGTGGCACAGGAACAGGCTGCAGAGTGGAGATGTGGCATTGATCAGACCCACTTTCATTAATCTTCAGGAGTGATCACCCTGCTTTTCCCATTCTTATTCTTTTTCTTAATCCTCGCCCGAGAGATGCTTATTGATGAGAGAGAGAGAGAGAGAGAGAGAGAGAGAGAGAGAGATTGAGAGAGAACATAGATTGGTTGCCTACCATATGTGCCCCAAGTGCGGATTGAACCTGCAATACTTTCAGTATGTGGGGCGATGCTCCAACCAACTGAGCCACACCAGCAGGGGCCCCATTCTTCTTATCAGATCAGGTGGGGCCTTATTAAACGTTGGGGCTCTCTCTACATGTGCCTTGGATGTAGGGCTCCAACACGGAGTAGCCCCGGAATGAACATGGGGTACGTGTGAGGTGGAAAGACGGATGTCTGGGATCAGAGAAGTTTCTAATATCTTCTTCTAAGGTGGAAAGAAGAGGCTTATGACAGAGCAGGTTTCTTGCAGCTGGGACTGGGCAGCCTTTGCAGCAGGGAGAACACTCTCCTAAGGGCCTGACTGTGACACTGGGGGCTTCAGGGT
>NW_006281846.1:0-431 GCF_000327345.1 Myotis davidii | reverse complement strand
CACAGATGCTGGGGAAATGTGGGTCCTACGCTGGAGATGGGAAAGTGATTGGGATTGTGGTCAGTAGAAGTTGCACCATCTAAGTAGAGGATTATCCAAGCCAGGGTCCAGAAAGGAATGAGCTGCCTTGTCAAAGAGTTTGGCAGACTGCCGGAGGTTTCTGAGCAGAGGAAATGTCATGATCAAATTTATATTTTAAAAGGGTGGTGTTGATGACCATGTTGATGACCCTGTGGGGGAAGAATGGGGGGTGTAAGCCTGCCTGGAGACCAGCCCCAGAAGATTGCTCATGAATGCATGGATCCAATTCTTGGCATAACATTTTGAACACACCATTCTTGGCAAGTGTCTATCCCTTGACATGCAGTCCCTGAAGATGAAGATCTAAAGTGTTGGAGTGGCCGATTCTAAAGAGCTTGTGTCCAAAATAA
>NW_006281845.1:0-326 GCF_000327345.1 Myotis davidii | reverse complement strand
CTCCTGCATGCGCCCTGACCAGGGCCTGGGCAGAGAGGAGCCTGCAACCTGGGCACGTGCCCTTCACCAGAATGGAACCCAGGACTCTTCAGTCCGCAGGCCGACATCCTATCCACTGAGCCACATTGGCGAGGGCTGGACATCATGTCTTGTTCCTGTTCTTTGGGGAAACGGTTCTAGTTTTTGCCCATCGAGTATGATGTTCACTGTAGGTTTGTCATACGTGGCCTTTAGGGAGTTGAGATCCGCTCCCTCTATTCCCACTTTGCTGAGAGATTTCTTTTTTTTTTAACTTTTTTTCCTTTATTGATTAAGGTATTACATGT
>NW_006281844.1:0-1032 GCF_000327345.1 Myotis davidii | reverse complement strand
TAATTTTTGGCATTTTTATTATGATGTATCTGGTCATGGGCCTATTTGGTTTTTTCTTTCTTGGGACTTTCTGTGCCTCCTCAACTTTTGTGACTTTTTTCTTTACCAGGTTAGGGACGTTTTCTGCCACTATTTCTTCAGAAAAGCTCTCTATCCCTTGCTCACTTTCTTCACCTTCTAGAAATCTTAAGATGCAAATATTGTTACATTTCAGGTTATCCCACAACTCCTTTAAGCTGTCCTCCTGTTGGTACATTGGTTTTCCTTTTGGGTTCTCTGATTGAGTGATTTTTTCTTCCCTGTATTTTAATCCATTGATCTGATCCTCAGCTTCCCTAAATCTGCTCTGTATTTCTTCCAATGTGTTCTCTCTTTTTTAAATTGTTTTCTTGCTTAAAGTATTACAAAGAGTATTACATATGTCTCCTTTTTTTTCCTGCCCTTGACAATCCCCAGGCCTCCCCTACCCCCCCAGTGTCTTATATCCATTGGTTATGCTTATATGCATGCATACAAGTCCGTCAGTTGATCTCTTACCCTCCCCTCCTGCCCCTCAACCCTCCCTGGCCTTCCTGCTATAGTTTGACAGTCTGTTTGAGGCTGCTCTGCCTCTGTATCTATTTTTGTTCATAAGTTAATAATGGTCTTTATTATCCATAAATGAGTGAGATCATGTGGTATTTTTCCTTCATTGACTGGCTTATTTCACTAAGCATAATGCTCTCCTGTTCCATCCATGCTATTGCAAATGGTAAGAATTCCTTCTTTTTTACTGCAGCATAGTATTCCATCCTGTAGATGTACCACAGTTTTCTAATCCATTCATCTACTGATGGGCACTTAGGCTGTTTCCAAATCTTAGCTATGGTGAATTGTGCTGCTGTGAACATAGGAGTGAATAAATTCTTTCTAATTGGTGTTTCTAGTTTCTTGGGATATATTCCTAGAAGTGGGATCACTGGGTCAAATGACAAAGGAGGTATGAATATATAATGGAGTCTCTTCAAAAATGGTGTTAGGAAAATTGGACAG
>NW_006281843.1:0-667 GCF_000327345.1 Myotis davidii | reverse complement strand
CTATGAACTCCCTGGAGAGGCTTCCCTCCTGGGAGTTTCTGTCATACCCTGTGTGTATCACCTTACCATGTATTGTCTGTCTCCCTCACCTAGTTGGTAGAGCCTTTGGAGCAGAGTATGCATATTTATATCCCAGCAGCTAGCACATAAGAGGTTTTCAGTAAATATTTACTTGACTCAAAAAATATATATATATCTATATATTGTATTCTAAGGTCAGTCAGAATAATTCTTTTCTCTACTTGGTTATGTCACTAACAAAGTACAACTAAATTCACTTGTTTCTTTTTCTTTTTTCATTTTGTGTTTTTTTTCTGGATGTAATCTGTGTTATAATTGCCTCAAAACTTTATTCCAAAGTCATATTATATACCAAGGTGTATTCAGATAAGTTTTGCCCCCATCCTGGTCTCCTCTACCCTGACCCCTCCTACCCCCTATATAGTTTTATTAGATTAATTATCTTTCTAGTATATTGTTTCTCCTCGAAAATATAAGCAAATGTGTACAAATATTAAAAAGGTACAATATATCATTACAGTGAAATATTATCTATACTAATGAAAGGCTAATATGCTAATTAGACTAGGAGACCTTCCATATATCCTTCCGGATAAAGCCATGGCGGCGAGGCTGAGGTAGAGGCGGTTAGGGGCAATCAGGCCAG
>NW_006281842.1:0-464 GCF_000327345.1 Myotis davidii | reverse complement strand
TGTTCTATTGAACAGGTTTCTGCTACTATTCCATCTGCAAATATTTATCCAATGAAACATTCTACCTCTTGAGAGTCTCCCCTCCAACTTAGTGCTCCAAATGCACTAAACAGCCCATATTACCTGAATTCTTTTTATGCTTCTGAGTTTGTACATTTCTAGCTCAGCTTGGGATATTCTATCTTTTGTCTGCTTACCTAACTCCTTAATCATCCTTGAAGACAGGGGCAACAAGTTTCCACCTCCAAGAAAAAAGCCAAGGTGTGAATGAATGTGACTATAGATGGTAGCCTTAGAGTTGGGATAGTAGGCATGTTCCCATAGCTTGCTTGTGTTTAGTCTCATGAATGAAAAGCTGTATGTAGTGTATGTGTGTGCATTTAAACTCATGGTGAGAAAGAATAGAGAGGAGGAATATGTGGAGAATGAAGGGAGTAAAATATATAAAAGAAAACAAAAGAGCA
>NW_006281841.1:0-236 GCF_000327345.1 Myotis davidii | reverse complement strand
ATGGAAAAATATCCTTGGATGAAGATTAACAAAGTAAATCAATTAAGTAACATTAAAGAGATTATAAGAAAAATATATTCCAAATTTTATTAGTTGTATAATGGTTATGTTTAAATTATTGACACCTAAGAAATTGGGTGAAGGATACATATAATATTCTGTAGTGTTTTCACATATATGAAATTATTTCAAATTAAAATATCAAAAAATTAAAATTAATAAAATATTAATTGAAA
>NW_006281840.1:0-263 GCF_000327345.1 Myotis davidii | reverse complement strand
CTGAGGCAGAGGTGGTTAGAGGTGATCAGGCTGGCAGGGGGGCAGTTAGGGGATGATCAGGCCAGCAGGGGGTGGCAGTTAGGGGCAACCAGTTTGGCAAGGGAGGGAAGTTAGGGGTGATTGGGGCCAGCAGGGGAGGGCATTGTGGGTGACCAGGCTGGCAAGGAGTGCAGTTAGGGGTGACTGAAAAAGTGGGGGAAGGCAGTAGGGGATGACCAGGCCTGCTGGGAGGGGGCAGTTATGGGCGACCAAGCTAGCAGGGG
>NW_006281839.1:193155-205737 GCF_000327345.1 Myotis davidii | reverse complement strand
TGTGTGAGTGCATGAACCTATGTGTAACCTGAGTGTTATGCATACATAAATGTTACCTATATATCAGTGTGTAATGAGCAGGGATAGGGCGTGTGCATGTCCAAGAGTATATAGGTCAAGAGGCAGTGTGTGTACATATTTGTATAATGAGAGTAAGATGGCAAGAGATAGAGAGCTGTCAGGAAATTTTGTAAGAGTATGAACGGGATCCTGTATAAGTCTGGTGTGGAAGGTCATGAGTGTGTCTATGTGAATAATGAACATTTTGAGAGCATATGACTGTGAAAGTCTGTATCTGGAACAATGCCCTTCCATAGGCTGCATGCTAGTGTACCTATAGAATATTGAGGGAAGAATTCACATGTTTTAGAAAAGGATGAACAGCTTTGTGCCTTTGCAGAAACATATGGTTTCTTGGTTACTGTTTTTGCAGCAACTCTGACAATGAAAAGCTGATGTCCAAGGGCAATCATTTCCTCCACATCCCACTGCCCCTCCCCCTCCCTCTCTCACTCCCTTGGTGACACACATAACTCAAACTAACTCTGGGAGATGCTCTCATTAATCAGTGACACATCTGAATTAAACAACATTTTCAAGAATATATTTAAATAAATACTTCCAAGAGCTATTGATAATTCAAATTCCTGGTGTCCTTTTAACAACTCTCTATGAATTATAGCTAAAACATTCCCATTCAATTATGCTTATACGACATTAAACTTGTGAAAAATACAATTGAAATATTTTCCTTGTAACTAATTGATATTTTTGAAGTATTCTTCAAATGTCTTTCTTCTCCCATTCAACAGAGGGAAATAGTAGCCCAGCCAGTGTGGCCAGATGAGCCTAAAATATAAAGAAAGGATGTTGGCCTGCATTTTCCCCAAAACAGTGATTTCATGAATGTATCCGTCTCCAACTGAGAAGACATCATCTGCTGTGTCTCTCACTCCTTGGTTTCCTCTCTTCCAGTAAGTGCAACTCTCAGAAATCTCCAGATCAGAAGGTCTCACCTGAAAAGTTTCCTGCTTCCTCCTGCCATGGGATTATTCAATGTCACTCGTCCCGCTTCCTTCCTCCTGACTGGCATCCCTGGTCTGGAGAGCTCTCACTCCTGGCTAGCTGGGCCCCTCTGTGTGATGTATGCCGTGGCCCTTGGGGGCAACACAGTGATCCTGCAGGCTGTGCGAGTGGAGCCCAGCCTCCACAAGCCCATGTACTACCTCCTGTCCATGCTGTCCTTCAGTGATGTGGCAATGTCCATGGCCACACTGCCTACTGTGCTCAGAACCTTCTGCCTTAATGCTCGAAACATTGCTTTTGATGCCTGCCTAATCCAGATGTTTCTCATTCATTCCTTCTCCATGATGGAGTCAGGTATTCTCCTGGCCATGAGCTTTGACCGCTATGTGGCCATTTGTGATCCCTTGCATTATGCCACTGTGCTCACCAATGGAGTCATTGTTGGAATGGGTGTAGCTGTAACTGCTCGGAGCTTCATTACCCTCTTCCCTCTTCCCTTCCTTATCATGAGGCTGCCTATTTGCAGGTCCAATGTTCTTTCCCACTCCTACTGCCTGCACCCAGACATGATGAAGCTGGCCTGTGCTGATATCACTATCAATAGCATCTATGGACTCTTTGTTCTTGTATCTACCTTTGGCATGGATCTGTTTTCCATATTCCTCTCCTATGTACTCATTCTGCGCTCTGTCATGGCCATTGCTTCCCACGAGGAACGCCTCAAAGCTCTCAACACATGTGTGTCCCATATCCTGGCTGTACTTGCATTTTATGTGCCAATGATTGGAGTCTCCACAGTACACCGCTTTGGGAAGCATGTCCCACGCTACATACATGTCCTCATGTCCAATGTCTACCTTTTTGTACCTCCTGTGCTCAATCCTCTCATATATAGCGCCAAGACAAAGGAGATCAGCAGAGCCATTGTCCGCATGTTTCGCCGCATCAAAATGTGACTTTCACATATGGCTTTCAAATAGGATGTTTATTGTATCATAATGATCATTGGTATCATCATGATCATTGTCATCATTGTTGTGTCATCATCAAGAATAAATAGATATGTGTCCTGGAGAAAAAGTAAAAGGTCAGAAAATAGGATTTCAAAACTTGTAACACATGACAAATAATAGTACTTTCAGCAAGCATTGATGGCATTATTAGAAAGATAAATATTAGAAGCAATTGAGAGATTTGACAAAGTTTTATAGAGAAAAATTAATCCAAACTAAGAATAATTTTCTACATAATAAATATTACTAATTTATACATTAAGCCTTTAAAATGCCAGGTTCTGTTCCAAATTATTTTTGTGCATTAATTCACTTATTCTTTATAATAGTCCTATGAGGTATAGAGAATTAAGTAAACTCTTCAGAGAAACACAGATAATATGCCATTCAGAGGAGATTCAATACTAGTCTGGCTCCAGTATTTGTAAGCATTATAAATACTGCCTCTCTAATGGCATCACTATTAACATTACCATTGCTCTCCTTGCTTTCACCACCATTTTCACTCTCCAAAATTCATGAGCTTTTTTAACTTCGCAATGTGAAATTTGATGTACTGTCAGAACTTGCCATAAGATATATGAACAAAGGTGATACAGGAAAACTGATGGAGGTAGCATCTAGAAAAAAATTCTATCTGTCCACCATGTAATCTTCCACCAAGAGGAACAATGTTGAATATCTGAACTATAAACTTCTTTTTTGACATTGTACTAGACACATGACTTACCTTTCTCTTCCTTTTCTGGGATTAAAATTTGCTTCCATACAACGACATGATAACACATGTTAGAAATTATGCATTTCTAGAATATCTAGCTACAAAAAGGCCTGGGATAGACTGAATAGGGCATTGATGATTTGGACATTAGAAAGTAATTTTTAAGACTTTCTCTTAGATTGATTTTCCTTCCATACTCTTTCCTTGATATCAGAGAAGTAGGATTCAATAAAAATCCCTTGGTAATTTTAGTGATCTCAAACTAAATTTGGGCTTAATTTTGGACTAAAATAAAGGAGATGCCCTACAGCAGTGATGGCGAACCTTTTGAGCTCAGCGTGTCAGCATTTTGAAAAACCCTAACTTAACTCTGATGCCATGTCACATATAGAAATTTTTTGATATTTGCAAACATAGTAAAACAAAGACTTATATCTTTGGTATTTATTCTATATATTTAAATGCCATTTAACAAAGAAAAATCAACCAAAAAAATGAGTTCGCGTGTCACCTCTGTCATAGGTTCGCCATCACTGCTCTAAGCCCATGCTGGGTAGGTTGATGGAGAGAGAAGAACCTAGAATAATACTTTTGGTAAGATAGAATACATGATCTCTGTGCCTCACTGTAAAACTCATAGAAAAATTAATATAAACAAAATGGGATAAAGAATTGAAAAAACACAAATCCATATTATGTGGACTTATATGAAATTAATTTCTTTGTGAGCTCAGGAAGTGGGAGAAACTTCATAAAAGAGAGCGTGGTAGAAGAGAGTAACACACAGGCCCTAGGCATGGCTGACCCTCAGTCTTTCTTTCTGAGTACCAGTCCTGCCTCACGAAGCCATCTCCAGACCTGATCAGAGCTGCTCAGACAAGGCCACTATGCTGCTGCAGTTACAATTCAGTGGGACAAGGTGTGCACTTCACCCAGAAACTGTTTTTGAAAAAATAAATAAGATCAGGGCACAGAGGGTCTATCTTCTGAGTTAGGGTTTTCATAGATTTGTCAAAGTAGGAGTGGGTGCATGTAATTTGTGTTCATATTTATAAATTGTTTCTTTCTTCTATTATCCATGAAAAACCTGTTTATCAACTATATTAAATAAATACAAGATATAAATTATCCATTAATTATTTTATTACTTTTTTTGCACATGTGTAACTCAGAGGTCAGTTGGTACCAGCTAAATATTTGATATTTCACTGAAAATTGCATGAACTTCCAATACTCTTCAAATGGAAAATATAAGCCCCTTTCAAAACTTTTATAAATTTCTGGTTATGTTTCACTTGCCTAAAGCACTGGTGTGTGACAGGCTTTATTCAACGTTTAGATGACAAAGAGATCTCAGCTAATATAAATGCAAAAAAAAAACCCCAGAATTAGTTATTGGACAATCTTGATGTTACATCATTTACTGCCAGACATTTTGCTTAGAACATTTGTCTCCAAACTGTTTTTCAGCCTTCATCCCTCCTAGCAGAGATATGTAGTTACTGCCCTTTACTCAACCCCATGTCTTAAAAAAAAATGTGGAGAATTTTGGTGGAACACTATTTTTCTTACAAGCTTCTTTGTTTGCTTAAAATAAACATAACAGCTCATTTATTTCCTTATTTATTTATTCACTCAATATTTATTGAAACCTAAAATGTGGCAAGCATGGTATTAGGTCTGAGGGCTCAGTGATTATGGAGTATAATCACTAGGTTTTATGAGAGAAACCTACCTGAAGACAGATGGAAGGGGTATATCAAAGGCTCCTGAGATGTGTTCAATAGGTACATATTTCTTTTCAGTACCTCTTGCAAAGCTGCACTGTGTTTTGAGTGGGTGATCTGTATGGAGGAGTGTTACTGCTAGAAATGGAGTACCCATCCCTGTGAACTATTTAAAGGCTACAGATTTAAGGTAAACCTCCCATATTACTGGGCTAGGAGAAATGAGATTCCTGCATGGCAATCTGCATTGAAAGACAAACGCTAAACAACCATGGATCAGAGTCAACTTTAATTATTAGTTTCAATAGTGACAGAGACAAATTATTCTGTAAATCTTAAACAGTTTAGAACTGATAGATGATAAGTGGCTTTTTCTGTATTTGACATGACATTATGAAAACAAATCTTTTGTATAACATTAATACAAAAAATCTGAGTCACCAATTTAATAAACAAATTCTTGTCTAAGTGTAAAAGAGGCAAGTAAAATAAACCTGAAATTCAAATAAAGAAACTCTTTAAAACAGATCCAAACCTTATATAATTAGAAACACTAGATTGGAAATATTTCCCATGTCAATTACTCAGCTTAGGAATGGAGACTGATGGTACATTCAATAGGAAATATCACTCAACATTTAGAATCCAAATATCTACAAGAACATGTTTACAAATGAAGTAAAAAATAAGTTCAGGGTTATTAGGGGAAAGGAGATTTATAAGACACAAGTCAGGTATAAATTGCACAATTGGGTACTATTTTTAAACCCATCCTGATTTATATTCAATGTAATTTCTTAAAGAGCCCCCTTTGCCTTTAGTTCACACAAAAATATTATAAACAGGTTTATATTTAAACAGGTTTATATTTATCATTTACTTAAATGTCAGTATACTACTTGAATACTATTTGACCAGTTTGAACAAATACAATTTATCTCAAAAAAACAACTTTATTTCTGTCTGTCAATTTTCTTTAAATTGTCAATATTTATTAGGCAATAATAAAATATACTAGTATATATGCATACACATGTATAATGGATTGTTTTTTCATATTAAGAAAATAACAGCTTATAATTTTCTGTCTGATCAACATACTAGTATATCTCTATAATGTATATTCCATATAAACAGGTTATACGTACTGGGGGGTGCACACACACACACCCCAGTAGTCTTTTTCCAATTACCAACTGGAGGGTGAGTCCTCTGTAACACTGAAATAAATTTCTATCACAGTTTTGTGCAGTGATTCCTTATTTAGTCAGAGCTAAGCTCACACATTTGTATTCAACTGTGTGTACTCAACACACAAAGAAACATCTCCCAAAGCACATGCCCTTTGTTATCAGGAGTCAGGCTCAAACTACTTCCACATCCCCAGTGCTCAGCACAGAGCTGGGCCCATGTCCGTCATCCCATGTATGTTTGCTACATGAATCAATGAGGGATCACTGCACAAAATGCTGACAGAAGTGCTTACTGTGTCACTCTGATACTCACTCTTCCAAACCTCATGCCTTATTCTGTGACTCCTCAATTCTGTTATTGAGATTGAGATGTATTTTTTTAAAAATAAACCTAAAAAATACTGAAGTCAGCTATGTGGTTTCTAATATTCAGGTATAGAAACTGAAGCATGAGGATATAAAAAGATTTTTTCTTAAAGAAGGAAGATTCACATAGTAAGCACGACTCTAAGGGCTGTGGGTCCATTTTTGTCCTTGATTTTTTTCATTTATGTTTGTTCAGAATTGTGTACAGAGTTAGTTTACATCTGATGTTTGTCCCCATATTTAAGCAAGAATCATTTTCCAAGGTGACTGGGGAGAGGATTCTCTGGACTGAGAGGGGACGGCAGGGTAACTTTTCCAGCTCCTCGGCTTCAGGGCTCCCTCAGCTGTTGTGCGAATACTCAAAGTAGCCCTTCTCCGCGAGGCCACTTCTGTGTCTCAGAGCTAAGTCTGTTTGTAGAGGATGCTTGGCTCCCTCCTTCTGTTCTAGCCCTAGAGCTCTACAGGCCTTTCTTCCAAGCAATACAGCAGCTTGAGAAGTTTATGTAGCTGAAGCCGCATTTTCTTGCATCTTCTTCCTCTATAGACTTTCCACCTGCCATCAGAACCTTCTTTCTATCTTACTCAAGAGGTATTTTTGTTTCATGTGATTTCCTTCAGGCTGAGGTGACTGCTTTTCAGAAAGCTTCTGTGCTGAACATTTATGAGGTTCTCAAGTGCTTATGACCACAGCTGCATTACTTGATTCACTCAAGTGCAACAGGACTTGGACCTGGTTAATACTGTTCCCTGTTTCACTAGTCAATTTCAAAGCCAACTGCCCAGGTTTCTGTTTAGTCCTTTCCTATTGGAGGTGAGGGTTGTGATTTGTTGTTGTTTTAGTTTAAATTTGCTGTAGAAGTAAGTTTTGTTATTACCTTAACTACACTGCATCCCACAACATAATTTCTAATCTTGACTACACTTAACTTCTTCAAGAATATTTAAGGTTTCCCTATTATGTGATACTAGACACCTGATGCATGAATTCATGCACGAGTGGGGTCTGGCCAGCCTTCTCCGTTGGGGGCCGAACTGGGCTGGGCAGGCCAGGGGGAGGGGCCAAGGGAGGTTGGCCGGCTGACCCCATCCCCAATCAGGGTGGGAAGCCAATTGGAAGCAGGGCCAGTGGGTAGGAGGGGCTGCAGGAGGTTGGGGGAGGCAATTGGGGCCCTGATCAGGCCGTTTGGCCACTGCAGTGCATGTCATAGCCACTGGTCATTCCAGTCGTTCTGGTCACTTGGCTTTTATATATATAGATTTTTGGATATGTTATCTCTAAGTTTCTAGTCTGTTTTTTTGTGTGTGTGTGTGTTTGTTGTTGTGGTTAATTTGGCAATCATGAGGAATTTAGAGGAAATTCATAGTTATATTTCTGCTATGCTTAGGGCAGCATCATGTCACTCAATTCCTATGTCTTTATTTTAGAAAAGTTATTTCATGATACTATGAGGGGGGAAAAAACATGGAAATAAATGTTTATTAAAAAAAGAAAGAAAAAGGTAACTTTTGTCCCAGTGTCTGCTTTCCCCAATCATCCAATGAAGTTGAATTATCATGGCCTGTCACTGCCCAAGGAAAGTCCCCACATCATGTGCTTACCCTTTCAAGTGTCTACAAGCCTGAATGGTCTGTGTTGTGTGTGCTTTGCATGAATTATCAGAGGATTCCTCTTTCTTTATGACTTGCTCTCCAGAGATTATATTTTGTGAATTTCCTGATATCCTTCAGCCTCCTCTCCTCTGCTCTAGTTTATGCTGAAGACTCTGGGCTTAGATTCACTAAAGGCCATGAAAGTCTATATTCCAGAAAATCATGGGTCAAACCCCCAATGCCTCTTGAGCAGACACACCTTGCCATCAATAAGTAGTATTTCTTAACCTTCCATTTGGAGTGTCTACTAGCTCCTTAGAAGAAATTTAATCTTCCCCCTAGTCATGCCTGAGGGATGGCAACATATGATTTTTTTCACAAAACTTTTCTTCCAGTTTTAAGCTTATTAATTTCAGGTAGTTCATAATCAATATGACAAAGACATAAGTTTCATTTTATAGGACTCTTGAATGCTCTTATTTAAAAAGTGTAAAGTTAGTCATAGCTATCATATGTCTTTAATTTTTAAAGTTACTAAAAATATTATTACTTTAAAAATTATTGGGTAATACCTATGATCTCAAATAACATAATAATACCCAGCCATTCTATGGTTGATATATATGCATTCGTTTTTGAAATGTATTTGACTAATAAAATTGGCGACCTGAGACATTTCATTACAATGTAAGACAGCTGATATTTTGAGTTATGGGTTTTAGCCAGACTATACCATACAACTAATGGCAGGTACCCAATCAAGGTCCATGCATAACAGGAGACAGAAATCCTCCAAAAGAATAGCAGAGTATACACACACACACACACACACACACACACACAAACACACACACAAACACACACACACACACACACACACAGAGAGAAATGACAAAACAAAACAAACAAACAAAAAACCATAGTGTACATGAATTTCCAGAAGCTTTCTTCCTGATCACAGCTTAGATCCCAATAACATTTTACGTAACCTCTTACGAATCTCCTTAGTCTTAATGGAATAAATAATTGGGTTGAGCATTGGAGGTACAAAGAGGTAAACCAGGGACATGAACTTGTGCACAAGCTCAGAGGAGTGTTTCCCAAATCGGTGAATCATGGACACACTAACCATGGGCACATAAAAGATAAGGACAGCACAGATATGTGACACACAAGTGTTGAGTGTCTTAAGCCTTTCTTCCTGGGAGGCAATGGCTAACACAGAGTGCAGTATGAGAATGTAGGAGAGAACAATGAGCACTAAGTCTACACCAAAGGCAGAGATGACAATGAACAGGCCATACATGCTATTGATGGTGGTATCTCCACAAGGCAAGCGGATGAGATCTGGGTGCAAGCAGTAGGAATGGGTCAGCATGTTGGCCTCACAGAACGGCAGCCTCCTCAGAAGAAAAGGCAGTGGGAAGACCATGCAGAAGCTGCGGATGATGATGGATAGGCCCATGTGAACCACACGGATATCAGTTAGCACAGATGAATAACGCAAGGGGTTACAGATGGCCACATACCGGTCAAAACTCATAGCCAGCAGGATCCCAGACTCTGTCCAGGAAAAAAAGTGGATAAAGAACATCTGGGTCAGGCAGGCATCAAAGGCAATCTCTGGGGCATGGAAGCACAAGACAGCCAGTACAGTGGACAATGTAGAAAAGGACACACCCAAGTCATTGACAGATAACAGAGACAGGAAGTAGTACATTGGCTGGTGCAAGCTCTGCTCCTCCTTTATGATGAAGAGAATTAGAATGTTGCCCAGGATGGAGATAGCATAAAGCAGCAAGATGCAGGCAGTTAACCAGTGCTCCAGGCCCTCCATCTCTGGGAAGGCTGTTAGTGTGAAGCTGGTAATGCTTGAGGTGTTAGTCCCAAAACTTTTCCTGAGGTCCATGAGTAACTTTTAAGGAAATACAACCAGAGTGAAGTGAGGTCAGACAGTGGAGGATGTAAAGACCAAGAGTGGTCACTGTTCTCAAGATGGAAGGGACAATGACATTTATATTTGATACCAAAGATCATGAAAGGGCAAGGAAGAATTAGATCAGGGGTCAATGGCTCTAGCTCAGACATTCCGCAGTCTGATCACATCCACAAATGGGTCGTGGACTCCAACTCCTTCCTCACAAAAATCCTTTGACTTCTCTTTTTTGGACATTATCTCTTACACCTCTTTCTCTGCCTTTTGTACAGAAAGATTCAAATCTTTTCCAGTGGTGGAAATTGTTTTTGTCCTTTTTATCTATCAAGTGTTATCCACCATATTCTTTAAGAAGCAAGATACAGCCCTAACTGGTTTGTTCAGTGGTTAGGTTGTTGGCCCTCAGACTTAAGGGTCGTGGGTTTGATTCCAGTCAAGGGCATGCACCTCAGTTGCAGACTCCAGTCAGGGTGTGTGGGGGTGGCAACCAATTAAATTGCCTCTCTCACATTGATGCTTCTCTCCGTCCCTCCCTTCCATTCTCTCTAAAAAAAAGATCAATGGAAAAAATAGGCTTAGGTGAGGATTAACAAAACAAACAAAAATGAAGCAAGATACGATGAGTCCTCCATGAAGTTCTTTCTTTAATACTCTCTACTTACTAATGCATTTCCTCTGGAACAGGTGAGAACTTTTTTGTCTATATTCTGAGCTGAGTCTCCTCTCTTGCTTGCACTAAAGCATCACTCCTCATCCTCTCTTTGTTGCCTGCGACCTTCACTTATTCACCAAGGGTCCAGAACCTCATGCTCCTTCACTTCTGATTGCTCATGGTTATTCTCTCTGACATGTTTACATCTATTTGCTCTGTTTAGATTAAATATTCTCAAATCGTGCTGCATGTTGGAATCACTTGAGGAAGTTTAAAATATATATATAGTCATGTTTTTTTTTTCTGTTTGTTTGGTTGGGTATTTTTGCTGAAGCCTTGCTCGTACCAGTTAAATCAGAAACTCTAGCAGTGGAACTTAAGAATCAGTATTTTTTTTAAAAACTTCTCAAGTGATTCCAATAGGCAGGCAAGTTTGAAAACTAGAAGTTTAGATAATTTCTAAGAGCTTCACATATGTCCTACTTCACAGCAATTTCTTTATTGATGATTAATTTCAGGATTTACTCTCATAGAAAAGAAGGAATAACAAAAAGCCTCTTATTGCCCTCACATGTTCTTCTAGTAATCACTCATTTCTCTGCTCTCTTTATAACTAATATCTTCAAAAATACTTTGCACTCATAATGTCCTTCTAATCTCTTCTCTGTGTGGCAATGATCCCAAATGTATGTCTCTAGCTCAGACTTCTCTTCTAGCTCTAGACTCAGCATCCAACTCCATATTGACTTAAATAGCTCATCAACATCTCAACACAACAAATTCGAAGTTGAACTTTTTAGTTATCATCATACTTAATCCTCTCAAATATATATCATTTTATAAAAATCCATCACCAAGCCAGAAAAACCTCATTTTCTCTCATGCCCAGATATAATAACTCTATTACCACCTCTTCAAAATATACTTAACACTGCTTTCCTCTCTATTTCACTTCCAACTGTAATTTATCACTAAGCATCTTTTACCAGGATTTCTTCAAGACCTTCCTTGGTGATTGACCAACTTAATGTCATGCCCTGCTCTAATGCATTATTCACAAAAGTCAAATTATTTGTTTATAATATAAATAAAAAGATGCTATACTCTTACAGAAAAATCTTCCAATGCCTTCTCTTTCATTTTGAAATAGAATTCAAGCATCTTTACTATGGCATACAGTAGCACTAACCCTACCTAAAAACTTACCTTCCAATTATTCTAATCATCCATTACACCTCTGCTCATGGTCATATGTCCTTGTTGTATGTCCTCATACATATTTTTATTCATGACTTTTATCACACTTTAGAATTACAATAGATTATTATATATGTTTGGTTTTTTAATTAGTATCTTTCTCCCATAATAAATTATAAATTACCATAATTGTCTGTTTTCCTTCTTATTTTATCCTCAATGCTTAGCCATGTCACTGTGCATAGAGCCCTGGCTTAGGTCTCAAGAATTACCAGTTCTAGTTCTATCAATAAATACTGACTAAACAAATTATTTTAGAAAGAAGGTATTATAAGCTTCTTCACATATTTGTACCTTAATCACTCAGAACTTTGAAGCTATGGATGAGATTTCTACAGACCTCTGTGAGGGAAGAGCTGAAATCCCCATTTACCTCTGCAGGGCAGCTCCGGTAGAGGGAGGAGAGAGGCAGGTGAAGTGTCTACTAGAAAAGAAACACTAAGAGCTCTGACACTGCACCCAACCTCCCTGCCAGCCTCCACCCCCTCTACACCCTGAGCTGTAAAACTGCCTCTTAAGAGTCCCCTGAGCCCAGTATATCCCATGGCTCAGAGGTGGCTGGGGCAAAAGGGAATACAAAAATTGGAGGTGGATGGCTCCTCTGTGACCTGACATTGCTTTGAAACTGTGAGGTTTCAAAGAAACTAAGAGTTAGAACTGGATTGTTCTTCACTTTACAGAGGAGGATATGATGCCCAGAAATCATCCATTCAGTAGGTGAAAACCAGAGCTGGATTGAATCCCAGATCCTCTGACTCTCACAGAAAGTTTGAAAGAAAAGCAGTTTCTGTCATATCTTTCTTTTTATTATTATTATTTTTTTATTGTTTTATTGCTTAAAGTATTACAAAGGGTATTACATATGTGTCCTTTTTTTTTCCCCCGCCCTTGACAATCCCCTGGCCTCCCCTACCCCCCAGTGTCTTATGTCCATTGGTTATGCCTATATGCATGCATACAAGTCCTTTGGTTGATCTCTTACCCCCTCCCTCCCGCCCCCCAACCCTCCCTGCTGTCTTTCTGCTGAAGTTTGACAGTCTGTTCAATGCTTCTTTGTCTCTGTATCTATTTTTGTTCATTAGTTTATGATATTCTTTATGT
>NW_006281839.1:182910-192904 GCF_000327345.1 Myotis davidii | reverse complement strand
AGCCAGTCTGACAGGTGTGAGATGGTACCTCATTGTTGTTTTGATTTGTATCTCTTGGATGATTAGTGACTTTGAGCTATATCTTTCAATTCACTTTCCAAATTACAAAAATACTCTAAATTACATCATATTATTTCCATTACCAGTATGATAACGTTCAAACTTTTATATGGGCCTGTGCTATGACACTGCCTTCCTTTCAAATTTTATCTTGAGCCATTTCCCCTTTGTTTTTGTTGTTTTTCTATTGCAACCATAATCATCTTTCAGTTCCTTGACTATGCGAGGCTTACTCCTTCCTCATGGCCTTGGCCAATCTACTTCCCATGTCTTGGAAGCTTTTCCCCATTTATCTTCCCTTCTCCTGGCTAGCATCTTATCCATTAGCTAGCTCTTGGCTTAAACTGCCCTGTGGAAGATTCCCCTAACCTCTTAGCCTAATAAATGTTTACACTATATTCTCCATTAGTCTTTTCTAGCACCTGCAGAGTTGTGATTATTGATTTAATGCAAACAATAAATTATGTTTCCAATGCCTCTCTCCTACATTACTATGCAAATTCCATGAAAGATGAGACTATGTATTTCTTATTCTTTAATACACTCAAAGCACTCAGCATAGGGTTTAGCAAATAGTAAGCATTCAAATAATATTTTTGCCATAATTAACACTATCAGTATAATAGCATCAGCTTTCTTTCCATCTGGAAAATTGGTTGCCATGGTATTTGGTGAATCAAGTTTTAGGGTACAAAAGACATGAATACCTCTGTTTAATTTATGCTGTTTTGTCAGTGTATCTAGATTCCTATCAGCTCCACGGTGCAGAATGACCTGCACTTGGTTGTTTACTTTAAAAAAAAATATGTATTTTTGCCCAATCTAAACCATCTATTCATTTCTAGAGAGAATCTTTATAAAGTAACGGTATCACTTCCTACCTGAATTAATCTAAGCCAGTGTGCACCAGCGAAACCTTTGACCCTACAGGCTGTGTGAACATGTCCCTTCTCTGGCCTACCACATATAGTAATCATGGCATCTTACCTCACTAGGTGATAACTATTTGCATCCATGTATACTAATGGAGCAGTTTATGTGTTGGTCAGCCCCTGTGCCTTTGAAATGGATACCACTGTTTTGCCTATAAGAAAACTGAGACACACGGACTTAAAAAACTTTTCCAAAAAGTGTAAGTGGCAGAACAGGCATTTAAATCTAGGCACTCTTTCTATTTTGTTTGTTAGTTTATTTTGTTCATTTGATTCCACTTAACAAGTAAAATCACTTATGCTTATTTCACTTAGCATAAAACTCCACAGGTCCATCCATGCTGTTGCAAAAAGTAAGATTCCTTCCTTTTTCATAGCTGCATAGTACTCCATTATGTAAGTATACCATGGCTTTTTTTTATCCACTCATCTACTGATGGGCACTTAGGTTGCTTCCAAATCTTGGCTATTGTAAATAATGCTGTAATCAACATAGGGGTGCAAATATTCTTTCAAAATAGTGTAACAGTTTTCTTTGAAGTATAAATGCTGGGTCCTAAGATAGTTCCATTTTTAATTTTGTGAGGGAACTCCAAAACTATTTTCCACAGTGGCAGTACCAATCTGCATTTTCACCAACAGTGCTTGAGTGTACCCTTTTCTCCACATCACCAGCACTTGTGTGTTGATTTATTGATGGTAGCCATTCTGGCAAGTGTGAGGTGATATCTCGTTGTAATTTGAATTTGCATTTCTCTGATGATTAGTGACTTTGAGCACCTTTCCTTATGTCTATTGGTCATCTGTTAATCCTCTTTGGAGACGTGCCTATTCAGGTCCTTTGCCCATTTATTAATTGGATTTTGGGGTTTTTTTTATAAGTATTTTCCTCATTGAGAACTTATATCTCAAGCAATGTACTAACCATCTTACTTACATAATTTCTAAACTATAAAAAACACAACAAGCTGGTTATTTTTGTAGTAAATTTACAAATGAGTAAAGTCAGGCTCAGAGAGATTGGGATTTTTTCCAAGGTTTTCATTGATCTTGGACAAAATTCACACTCTTTTTAATATAAACAAACAATCCATTTGTTCAAGAAGCTTATGATTCAAATAGGGAATTACATACAGAGAAGGACAGAATCATATCTAGGTGCTGTGGTCTAATGCTACACAAATACATTAGAAGTGAATAAAAATAACAAAACATCTGTTTTTCCACTGTTGGAGGTGAGGGACCAGGTAGATGGAGGGCAGGTAATAAAGAAAGTGCTGGAAATGCTGAGTCAGTGTCTGTTTTGATAAATATTTAGAAGGATCTGTAGTTTCAAGCATATAAAAATTGACAAGATATTTCAAGTAAAGGCTACCAAAACAAAAATACAGAGGCATAAAGCAACTTGTTGGCCTAACAATCACATTTGGCTCCATATAGTTGGAGCAAATTTTTATTTTGGGGGCATAGGGAGATCGTTAGGAAGAATGAGACATAAGAAATGGATACAGTGGTCATATTTTAAAGTACATTTTAAAGGAATTTGGACTTTATCCTTAATCAAAAAAGCCATTTAAGGCTATGAATGATTTAAGGCTAAGAATTTATAATCAGATAAATTCTTTAGGGAGATCATTCTGGTTGAAGCTTGGGAAAGTGAGAGAAAAGAATGGTGAACATGTGGGAGATATTGCCAGAGTGAAGTGAGGGGTAATACTGAAGGCCCAGAATAAGCTAACAACAATGTTGAAGTAGCAGCAAAGATTGGATAAGCCAAAGTATAATTGGAATTTTCAGGACTTGGGACCCAATTACAAATAAAGGGATAAAATTAAATAGCTCATTTCGCTCTCAAGGTTTGTCACATTACTAAAAGATTCCTCAAAAAAAGTAGTAAATAGCAAAGTCCCAAAATGGCAAAATTGTTTCGCCTCATTTTAACCAGAAGACAATTTAACACGTTAAGTAAATATACAGATATTGTTTTTTTTTAATAGAGGAGAGACTTTTTGTTTCATTAGATACCTTTTCTGAAATCTATTGTTTACATATTTTTTCATTATCTTACTCATTTGAACTATATTGAGGGATTTTTGAAAATGTGTCCATTTTTTAATCCTAGGATGTGTCAACTATTCTTTGTCTATATTGCTTAATTGCATTTACAACTTGTAGTATTTATACATATGTTTTCATTATATGCTTAATCTATAGAAATTTTGCTGATATAATTTTTCAGTATCTTTTTATCAAAACTATATTTGAGCTTTTACATAGCTTTCAAATTTTATTTTTGATTTAAAATGTATAAAAAGAATAATCTATTTCTTAAAATTTGGGGGAAAGTAAAGAAAAAGATATTGTACTATAGTATGTTGGAGATGGTGGGAGTATAGCTGTCAACTTTCATTCTTTTTTCTCAATTACCACTTAATTATTTATTTATTTATTTATTTATATTTTATAATTATCCTCAAAATACCAATTTTTCCAAGATTTTGAATTACTTCCAGAATGTTCTACTGTCATTTAAAAAAATAATCTAATTTACTAATATATATGACTATTAAATTTTACTTTCCATTTAATTTGAATTTCCACAGGTCGGTGTATTCCGTCAGCTTGTTAAAGAATTAGTCATTGGATTACTTTCACTCTTGCCCATTCACATTTATTCACTTTTTTATTTGAATTATTTTTAATTACTTTATAAAGTATTTTATTCTTTTATAATGTTCTTAATTGAATGCTTCATTTCTTAACTTTTACTCTTTTGTTTTTTTATAAAAATACTACCCAAATTTAATTATTATTGAAATTTATAAAATTTAATACAATTTATATGTGATTACATTTATTTCATCCTAAAAGCTGGGTGGACAGTGTGTGTCATTGAAATATTGACATGCATAGCTATACCTATTATAGCATACATACTAGTATTATTTTAACCAATATTATTTTGACATAGTTATTTTATTTTATTGTGATAAGGACACAACATGAGAGCTATTCTCTTAAATTTTAACTGTGAAACACATTATTGTTAACTATAGGTACAATGTTCCACCGTAGATCTCTACAGCTTATTCACCTTGCTTAACTAAATCTTTATGTCCATTGATTAGCAATTAAATCCTATTTCCCGCTTGCCAAGGCCCCAATAACCATTATTTCACTGTTTGATTCTATCAATTGGACCATTTTCTTTACTTCATATAAGTGAAATCATGCAGTATTTATCTTTCTGTGACTGGGTTATTTCACTTAGTATTATATCCTCAAAGTCACCCATGTTGTTGCATATTGTAGAATTTTATTTTTACAGGCTGAACTAGTATTCCATTGTATACATATAGCACATTTTCTTTATGTGTTTATTGGTTGATGGATATTTAGGTTGTTTCCACACCTTGAATATTGCAAATAGCACCACATTGAACATGGAAGTGCTAGTAGTTCTTTGAGATCTTATTTTAATTATTTTGGATAAATATATCATATGGTTATGACATCAAAAGTACATCAACAAAAACAAAAATAAACAAGTGGCCTACATCAAACTAAAAAGCTTACATACAATAAATAGAAAAATCAAATAGTATAAAGGTAACCTATGAAATGGAAGAAAATATTTACCAACCATATATCTGACAAGGGGTTAATCTCCTAAATATATAAGAAATGTACAATTCAATAATAAAAGAACAAATGGGCTAAGGAGTTGAGTAGTCATTTTTCAAAGAAGACATACAAATGCCCAAAAGGTATATGAAAAATGTCCAATGTCCCTAATTGTAAAGAAAATGAATATTGAAACCACAAAAAAAATCATTTTACACCGGTCAAGATGGCTTCTAGCAAAACACAAAACATAACAAGCCGTGGCAGGGCTGTGGAGGGGCCTGGACCTTACACACGGATGAGAATGTAAAATAGTGCATCTGCTATAGAAAATACGATGAAATTTCCTCAAAGAATTAAAACTAGAACTACCTTTGCCATCATACTAGGGAAATGAATCCTTCACCCATTGTGGCACTATTTCCACAATAATAAGTAGTTTTCTTTGTGATGATTCACTTTAAACAATTATAATAAAATATATATTGTGACATATTTGGGGACTGATTATGAGAATGTACATTTTTTTATTAAAAAAGAAAAACTGAGCAACATTTTTTGCTAAATGATAACCCAGTTTACCTTGCCAAAACATGTTAATTAGCATCTTAACTAGTGCCAGGATATCATTAAGCATCTGGTGGCAGAAATCCTAATAGGTTAGTGCCCAAAAGCAAATTTTAAAAGTCTTGTCAAAATAAACCTGGAAAACTCAAATTTGTTGAATAACAGTAAATATCTTCTGAGTCTTGCCTTTCACCATGATTCCTGCTTAAAACTTGCTTCCCAGTAGTATTTTGAAAAGCCTCTGACGAATCTCCTTGGTTTTGATGGAATAGATGACAGGGTTGAGCATTGGAGGAACAAAAAGATAAACGAGGGACATCAATGTGTGCACATACTGTGGACCATGCCTCCCATAGCGAGCTGCCATAGACACCCCAACCATGGGCACATAGAAGATGAGCACAGCACACATGTGTGATACACACGTGTTGAGTGTCTTTAACCGTTCCTCCCAAGAGGCAATGGCAAGTACAGAGTGTAGTATAAGCACATAGGAGATGAGAATTAGTGCAGAGTCCAGACCAAAGGTAGAGATGACAATGAATAGGCCAAAAATATTATTGATGGTGATGTCGCCACATGGCAGGCGGATAAGATCTGGATGCAGGCAGTAGGCATGAGAGAGTACATTAGCCTTGCAGAAAGGCAACCTCTTCAGAAGGAAAGGCAATGGGAAAACCATACAGAAACTTCGAATGATAACAGACATGCCCATGCGTGCTACACGGGCATCAGTGAGCACTGTGGCATAGCGCAGTGGGTTACAGATGGCCACATAGCGGTCAAAGCTCATAACCAGCAGGATTCCAGACTCTGTGAAGGAGAAGAAATGGATAAAGAACATCTGAGCCATGCAAGAATCAAAGCTGATCTTCCTTAAGTGAAAGCAAAACGTGGCCAGTACTGTGGGCAGCGTGGAAAAAGACACACCCAGGTCATTCACTGACAGCAGGGACAGGAAATAGTACATAGGCTGATGCAAGCTCTGCTTCTCCTTGATAATAAAAAGGATAAAGGCATTTCCCACAATGGAGACAATATAGAGGGTGCCAAGGAGCAGAAACATCCAGTGTTGGGAGGTCTCCAGCCCTGGAAGACCAGTCAGGGTGAAAGGAGGAAACTCTGAGCTGTTGTGGGGGTGACCTCCCATGCTGGAGCTATTTCTTAGATTCTATGACCACTCTCCTATAAAAAAAAAGAAATATATACAATTTTTTCAACAGCCTAAGCCTAATATTTTAAGACTCTTATATACCATCTAGCTGCTCACTTAATGACATTAGTCAGTTTTGTTCACCAAATCACTCATTCTTATCTCTCATTGTCACCAACATTTCTGAAATTGTCTGAGTTTTCTAATTTTTTTCTAGCTGGCTAAACAGATTATGTTGCCTTTTCTTTACAGCTGTACCTATTGCCATTTTGCTCTTTTTCACATTTAAAGCTATGAACTCTTTATGGGCATAACTCTGTTCAAGACCTAAGGCGAAACTATTCTGCCTTCTTCCTGAGCATTCCATGTATTCATCGAACTCTTTCATTTTCTTCTTTCCACTTTCTTAGGTTACTGAACATTTACTACCTTATTATGACTCCTCAGATTTTCTACTCCTTTTCAGTCTCTCACTTCTTCCATATATTTGTTCAAGGAGAAGGTGGGTGGAGATAACCTTCCAGACATTCATCAAATGCACTTGACTCCCATAAATCCACTCATCTTTTCATTCTTCTATCGTTCATCTTACAATATCATTTTTCTCCCTGAATAACTTAATTTGTTGAAAATCTTTTAAAAATATTTTAGGACTGAATAATCATTCAATCATAGTTCATAACCATTAAGTATTAATACTTCTTAATAAATAATTAAAAATAATTTTTTCTATACCATGGAATTACTTCTCATCTGTGTTCTCCATCTCTTTAAATAATAACATCATTGTTATTAAAGATTAAAACTCAAAACCCAAACATCACTGATTCCTTTATGTTCTACATTAAACTGGGTAAAAACTGATGAAAATACTGACCCCCAAACTGACTCTGCCAGTACCTTCTTTCATTTCCTTTGACTTTCACTTTATAATTCAGACCCAAGAAAATTCATTCTTTTACCATAATAATAGCCTCTTAATAAATCTCATGCCTCTCTTTATTTCATTCTCTAATCTGGAAGACTAATATTAAATATATATACCAAGGTTTTGATTAGAAACCTTGCATGCCCCCTCATTGCCAAGGGATCAAATCCAAACTCATTAGCCTAGAATTAAAGTACCTCTATGATCAGTACTAAATTAATATTTCTGATCTCAAATCTCAGAATTTCTTTCCTTGTTACTCAAGATACCCAGATAGGTCTATTTGCTGTTATACAAATGTGAACCACAGCTCCTCAACTCCCAGAGGTTGCCCAGAACGTGCTTACACATTCAAACCATCATCCAGGCCACAGGCTCAATGATGCCCTTCTTCATGAACACGTGGCTGGTCATTGCCAGTGGAGGTAACTTCTTCTCCTATCATTTTCACAATTCTAATTTACATCTCCTTCTGTACTTTTTTCTCTCCTTGTCTTGCATTATAGCTGTGTAAGTCCTATCTTTTCCACTGACTCACCAGCTGCAAGAACTCAGGCCTAACTCTTGTTTGGTGTTTCAGTCCCAGCCATGTTGAGTGCAAGGTTTTGACAAGGAGATGTACTAAAGTCTCTGATCCCTTCTTGGTTTTGGCTGTCTATTTTGTAAATTGCAGATGCTAAGAAATTTACCTAAAGAGGTTGAATAGGTTCAAGGGGTGGATGGTTGTGAAAACTCTCAGGAACCAAGAGTTGCATCTCTGAGTTCTAAAGCCTGACCTGCACCCTCATCTCCAGCTTTTCACCTGCCTTTGCTCCTTCATATACATCAGGGCTTCTCTGTCCTTTCTTGTCAGGATGCAATTTTTTCTTCATTCCATATTCTTAAGATCCCTTTGCTGTCCCTACCTGATAACAATTCCTAAGCATTTTTGGTCGCTTCTGTGTATAATATGCAGACACCCTCAATTTGGAGTCTTTTAGGACTAAGTAAAGTCCTTCCAAGGGTCTTCCAAAGCAGCCAGTGTCTTTTTATATACCTTCCACATCAGATTATTTGGAAAAAAGTGTGGGGGTGCTTATTCACTCCAGGGCATCTATAGCCAAAGTACAGCCTAATAGAGTGTCTCTGCTGAGAAAATGGCTTGAAGCAGAAAGCATGGCAGGATTTCAGAGAACAAGAGCAACAGATAGAAAATATAGAACTGGGAAGGTGATGAAAGTGAGAACATGCAGGAAAAGAAGCCAAAACTAAGACCTGACTCAGATTAGGGGCAGCCTTTCCTCCTTTATACTGTCATATTCTAACACTCAGTATTTCTAAACTGGAGGCAGAGTGCCTTAAGCTTGAGTCTAGAGGGTCTGGTGCCCCAATTTACCTACCTGGGATAGCTCCATGCATGGAAGGCTCAGAGGAAGGGAGACCAGTAGTGGGGGTCCTGCATGCCCTGCCCATAGCTTCCAGTTACCTCTGCCACCTGCCTGGCCTGAGCAATATAAGTCTGCCTCCAGGAAATCTCTTGAGCTTATAGCAGCTGAGGAGCTCATGGACCACTGGGAATATGGAACATCCGCAGGGCTCCACAACTCCCTGGCTTAGCACTACATCGCTCATATAGAGGAGTAAGAATGATCATAACTAGAGGGACCTGCAAGAATATTTTATGTAGCCCCCCATTTTAGATAAGGGATCATAAAGCAGAGAAAGAAAAAGAGGCATCTCCAATTTATGTAGCTTGTCAGTAGCAGAATATTTAAACCTGGATCTGCTAACTTAGCGTTTTTACTCTGTAACTATGATCAATATCCATAAGAAATACTGAATCCTGTAAAAAGGTAAGCCACATATAAATTAATTTCAACATCTGAATGTAGGAGAAGATGTAAAATTCTAACCTGGATCATCCATAAAATTGATCCCAAGCATGATAAGAAGACTGGTACACTGTGGCTGGCCACACACACATAATTACAAGTCAAATGATAGAAAGGGTTTGCCCAGGTAAGAAGGTATTGAAAGCACTGCAGTATGCTGCCTTCTTCATTTTTTATTAATTGGACACTATGTTTTTTTTATTTAAATGCAATACTTTTTCCTCTCCTTTTCCAACTGTTTGTAGAGAAACTTCCCTGTGCCATACACTTGGCTAAGCACCCTAAAGATCTGGTACCAATTTCCCTGTATGTGTTTTGGAGGGATGGTGGTGAGTGGGGAAAGAGAGAGATAGTTTTCCCATTCTCTGACAATAATTGGGTGTCCTCCAATTCAAATAAATTCTGACACTACCTACCCAGAAATAGCATACCTCATCTATTTGTTAATCATTATCACCTCTACCATTTTTTCTGTTTATGCTATATACTATTTGATTGTCTGTCTTTACCTCTCTTTCTCTAAACTCCTTCAAAAATAAAGAAGCCCGGCTGAGTAGCTCAGTTTGTTAGAACACTGTCCCCATAGGCCAAAGTTGCAGATTCAATCCCAGGTGGTCAGGGCACATACAAGAATTAACCAATGAATGCATAAATAAGTGGAACAACAAATCAAAGTTTCTCCTTTTTTTTTTTTTCTAGATGGAGGCCATGATCTTGGTCTTCTTAAACTTTGACTGAGGATTTTTTTTTTAACCAGAATATTAACTAGATTGTGAATAGGCAAATCAGATCACATTTAGATTTTTAAAAATCTAATTTCTAATATAAAATTTATAGCATGTTGAAATAAAACTTAATC
>NW_006281839.1:168636-181821 GCF_000327345.1 Myotis davidii | reverse complement strand
CATGCCAGACAGTCCCGTTTCTCCCGTTTGAGTCTGGGTCCCCAGAGACTCGCTCGGAACTGGAGCTCAGAGCCTGAGACTCCCTCCAGATTGAAACAGACAACCGCGCCCTCCCCCGACCAGACCGATCCGCATGCACTCTGCACCTTAGTATTTTACTTCAGTACTGCGCCTCCTCTGAGTCTCGGTATATTATTCTCTTTCCTCCTAGTTGTAGAACTTCTACTCAGCCAGCCTTCCTGTGGTTCTGGATGATGTCCGTTCGGTCTTTTAGTTGTATATTTGAAGTGGTTGTTCGAGGCAGCAAACTCCGGCGTTAACCTATGCCGCCATCTAGGTTTCTCCCCCTTTTTTTTTCTTTCTCTCCCTCCCCCTCTTTCTCTAAAAGCAATAAATTTAAAAAAATAAAGAAAGGAAGGAAAAAAAGGAAAGGAAAGAAGCTAAAATCAGTCTCACTCATCTTATGACCTTTCCCTGTGGCCACCTGTTAGATCTGAGAGACAAACCTGACCCCTTCCTCTGTACCCCACTCAGATCCAGTGCTTGTATCAACTTCATCTGTAGTGCTGCAGAGACATTTAAGTTTTAATGATTATATAATTCCATTGTTTATTTATTTATTTACTTATTTATTTCAAATAATAATCCATTGATTTTATAGAGGGAGAGGTCGGGAGAAGGAACATCCTTGTGAGAGCTCAACACCTATCTGCCACCCCCTGCACACCACCTACTGGCAATCTAGGCTGAAACCTCTCCCTGCACAGGATGACACCCAACCAACTGAGTCACACTGGCCAGGGCCATAATTCTATTATTTTTTTTAATTGGTAATTTATTCCCTAACCGGTTTGGCTCAGTGGATAGATCGTCGGCCTGCGGACTGAAGGGTCCCGGGTTCGATTCTGGTCAAGGGCATGTACCTTGGTTGCGGGCACATCCCCAGTAGGGGGCGTGCAAGAGGCAGCTGATGGATGTTTCTCTCTCATTGATGTTTCTGACTCTCTATCCCTCTCCCTTCTTCTCTGTAAAAAAGTCAATAAAATATATATATTTAATTGGTAATTTATAATAATTCACATACCATAAAATTTAACTAAGTGTACAATTCAGTGGTTTTTATTATATTTATAATTTTGTGCAACCATTATCAATATCTAATTTTAGAACATTTTCATCACTATAAAAATAAGCTCCATAGAATACAATTAAAAAACTTAGGTGGTGGTTTTATTTTAAAATACCAATATTTACAAAGACTAAACATAATATCTTTTTCTACTAGTTAGATAGTAAATGACATTTTTAAGTGTCAACATTTTTGAGAGAGCATATACTATTTCAAAATTATTTTAGAAAGTACCTAAGCAAAAATCATGAAGACCATTTTTTTAAAAAAAAATAAGAGAGGATATAGGTATAGTAGTCCCCTTTTTGCTTTCCATTGTTTCAGTTATCCCTGGTTAACTGTAGTCTGAAAATATTAAATGGAAAAATTCCAGAAATAAGCAATTCATAAGTTTAAAATTGCACCATTCTGAGTAGTGTCACAAAACATTGGACCATCTTATGGGGGACCTGAATTAGACCTTTGTACAGCATGCCCACACTGTATACACTCCCTGCCCATTGATCACTTAGTAGCCAGCTCAGTTATCAGACTGACTGTTTCATTATCACAGTGCTTGTGTTCAAGTCATCCTTATTTTACTTCGTGATGGCTCCAAAGCTCAAGAGTAGTTTAAACTTATCACAGGTACATATGTATAGAAAAACGTATAGTATGTATAGAGTTTTGGTATTCGATGTGGTTTCAGGCATCCACTGAAGTCTTGGATCATATCACCCATGAATAAGGGAGGGAACTACCGTATGTACAAGGGAAGGTTATATAGCACTTTGAAGGCTTTGATGAAAGGAATCCTTGGTGCAAAAACTTGATGTGTGGCTAATGATATAATGGGATCTCACTAGAGGACTGATGCTGTTCACTCCCAGGGCTAGCTTTGTGGGCATGACACCTGGACAGTAGCATAAGGCCCGTGCTCAGAAGGTTCCTGGGTTTCCTTCAATTCCCTGCTTCCATGCTCTTGAAATTCTTAATTTTGAACTTTTGTTTTGTGAAATTAAATCTAATGGGACAATGGAGCATAAAAAATGTCCACTGCCATTTCTTGTCACCCTATTTGCATATAACATTAGTAATGCCCTACATACACAGACTACCATGGACCTACAATGTGTGAAAATGTAGAGAAATTTAGAAGAGAAAGAGAGGGGAGAGAAAGTAAGAGAACAGCAAGGAAGAGAAATAAAATTACTAAATTGTATTTCCACCTTCCTTGAAATTTCTCTACGGATAGCTTCCCTTCTTCATTTCTTTCTCCCTTTGTCAGCCTCTCCCTCCTTATTCCCTCTCTACAAATTAGCACCATGGCTTAAATCCCTAGAGTAGACCTATTAGAGTAGGTCCCCCTGGGTTTTCATACATGAGTGTCACAAAGTCAATAAATAACCTTGCTTACTAAGCCCCTTGACCAGAGGGGGCTAGAACTCAGAGCTAAACTGAAGCCACTCACTGGGTTCACAAAACCTAAGGGCAGATTACGCATTTCAACCCAGACACATCAACACTCAGACACCATTATCTTCAAATTACACTTGTAAAAATGGTTTTTACAACCTGCACAAAACAGTTTTCACATCCCTAAGTGAACCATTTCACTCAGGTATACAGCATCTGTACAAGATGTTACTCCACCACATACCCTCCCACGCAGCCTCACACTCACATATGACACGGGTCACAGCTCCAACCTCAGCATGCTCAACTTGTAAACACACATCACTCACACAGGATGTTCTTGAAATCAGATTCTTCGAAAATTTGTGTTGAAAGAAAGAACTCAGAGTTCATCTATTGAAGTCTAGGTCTCAGAGGGAGCTCTGAGGAACTCTGCTATCACAGTGACCCAGAGAGAAGTCTGAGTGAGACAAATTTGGGAGATAGCCTATTCCACCCAGAGGGGTATTCTGGCTCTCTGTCTTTTCCACATGCATTTCCATGGGAAACAACCTTGCTTGTAGCTAATCTTCCTGGTACTCCCATCCACACGGGCTCACGGAGTAGCCGCTTCCTCATAACTATTTGTAACCTTCCTTTGCAAGCAAGAATAGGCTAGGGAAAAAGGGAAAAAGCAGATATAGTCACTCTAACCCTCCACTCTCCACCACCTAAGCTTCTTTCTTCTAGTGGCTAGAGCTATTTGTGAAGGTCTCCAGGCAAATCAGAGGTATGCTCCACTTTGTCTCTGGAATTCAGATGAGAAAAGTGATTGCAGCATTAGTTACTGATATTAGAGTGCCTTTGCAAAAAAAATAATAAATAAAAGTAGCAAATTAATGTTGGCCATACAAATGGACAGTTGAGTGAGATGAAAACACCAAATGTTTAATCATGAGATCTAAGACCTAATTTTAGTTCTGACAGTAACAGGCTTTGTGATCTGGATTATATCAGTTCACTCATCTGAACTTGGACTTCTTCTTGGCAAGACAGAGGTGAGTATGATTATTATATTCTGTATTACTTCCAAGTGCAGCTATAAGACAAAGAGTTTGTAAAAATGTGAAGGGAATTGTTTTTGGTATCCAAACTTTTAAATTTCACTTACTTTACTCTTTCTCAAACACACAAGCTATGTGAAATAAGTAAGCCAAGTGTTGTCATTCTCAATTTAGAAATGAGAAAATTGAGTTTCAAAAAGTTCATGAGACTTAACCAATGCTAAATAATGACTAGTAGAAAAGCTGAGACAAGAATTCCAACGTTCTTGGTTATTTTGGGGTTTTTTTTCAATTACAGTTTACATTCAATATTATTCTGTATTAGTTTCAGATGTAGAGCATAGATAATCATGAACATTACAGAGTGGTCCCTCTGATATTCCAAGTACCACCTGACCTCAAACAGAGTTTTTACAATATTATTGACTATATCCCCTATGCTTCAGTTTACATTTCTGTAACAATTCTGTAGCTACCAAGTTATTGCTTTTTATAAATCGAGATTTCCCAGAAAAGGGAAGGAGTTGTTCCAGTCACATACTAGTAACACTCACGTGACAGAATCAGGACTAAAATTCAGGATTCAGGCATCCTACAAAGGATTCTTTTAGGTATTACTGAGGGAGGATTATATAATACCAGTACATAATTAGTCTATATAACAAAAAATAATTCATTCTTCCAGGATGTCTACTGTTGGTAAATTCTAGGACATTCCACTCACTCCCTCAATCTGCTGTATCATCAATTGACATTTTGATCATGCTTTTAATCCAACCATTGCATTGGTGAGTGTACAGTACAATGAACTGACTTTATCATAGTTAGCAGTTCTGTCTCCCTAGCAAGCATGTCTGGTACATCTTTTACTTTCCTTCATGGTAACTTCATGCATGATCAAAACACTGTAGTTATTTAATCATGAAGCATTTGAGTATATTCAGGTTGCCTAGCCTCTTTGTAGGTGCTATAAGTGAGATATAAAAACAAGCCATTTGGCATATATCTGGGCAGATATGTTACAAACACAGATTAAGTCATTAAAACAGTATGACATTGAGGCAGACATCAATGGTATGTTATTAAGAGTTGTCATAATTGAGTCTTTTAGTGAATACTGAGCAAAGAGTCTAGGTACAGATAGAGCCATGTTGTATGGAGGTTGCAATTGTGTAAAGGCATAGTACCAAGCTCAATATACTTTTGCAGAGTAGTGAATGAGTAAAAAATATGAAGAAGACTAAGGACTAAATTAGAGTGGGAAGGCTTCTGGGAGGCTTGCCTGGTACTTTAAAACTAAACAGGTAATAAAAAATAAAGAAAAGGGGATCCTTGGAATGGAATAGCATACACTAAAAAAAAAAAAAAAAACAAGAAATTTTTTCTAGATGTGGACAAAAGAGAGTAAATGATGTGCAGGATGTGGTAAGAAATAAATCTGGAAGGATTAGACAAAGGAAATGCTTATATTCTTAGCTTGGTGCTTGGAACATAGAATTCAAAACATGATTTTTTAATATAGAAAATGGCAGATGACAGAATAGATTATGTGTAATAGTATCCGTTAAGATTCTCGCACACATTAATACCAATAAATATTTTTCTCAGACTAAGATGGATTACTCAGAGAAAGATCATCATTTTATGTGACTGAACCAAATACTTTATGTTACAGGACAGGTGCACTAGCACCCTCTTTTATTTGCCAGGCAGAATGTCAACTTCCAACATTAGTGATGACAGTCTCCCAGCCATGCTTTTTCTGACAGGGATCCCAGGGCTGGAGTCGGCCCACATCTGGATTGCCATCCCCTTTTGTGCCATGTATCTGGTAGCACTGGCTGGGAATGCTGCCCTCATCTCGGTGATTGCCATGGACAATGCACTGCATGCACCCATGTACCTCTTCCTTTGCCTTCTCTCACTCACTGACCTGGCTCTCAGCTCCACCACTGTGCCCAAAATGCTGGCCATTCTGTGGTTCCATGCTGGTGAGATTTCCTTCGGTGGCTGCCTGGCCCAGATGTTCTGTGTCCATTCTATCTATGCTCTGGAGTCCTCGATTCTTCTTGCCATGGCCTTTGATCGATATGTGGCTATCTGCAACCCACTGAGATACACAGTCATCCTCAACCACACAGTCATAGGCAAAATTGCCCTTGTTGGGATATTTCGTAGTATAGCCATTGTCTCCCCCTTCATCTTTTTATTGAAGCGCCTGCCCTACTGTCAGCACCGAGTCATGGAACACACATACTGTGAGCATATGGGCATTGCTCGGCTGGCCTGTGCCAACATCACTGTCAATATTGTCTATGGGCTGACTGTGGCCCTGCTGGCCATGGGCCTGGATTCTATTCTCATTGGTATCTCCTATGGTTTTATACTCCGTGCTGTCTTTCGTCTTCCATCTCGTGATGCCCAGCACAAGGCTCTGAGCACCTGTGGCTCCCATCTTGCAGTCATCCTGGTCTTCTACATTCCTGCCTTCTTCTCCTTCCTCACCCACCGTTTTGGCCAACACCGAGTCCCCAAGCATGTGCACATCTTTCTGGCTAATCTCTATGTGCTGGTGCCTCCTGTGCTCAACCCAGTCATCTACGGGGCTAGGACCAAGGAGATTCGGAGTCGACTTCTAAGACTGCTTCGCTTGAAGAAGATTTCAGAATGAATTCTGAGAAAAGGTTGGACATAAGAAGAATAAATTTGTATGGTAGCTATCTAGATGCATTTGCATGTGCAGAGACCTATGATATGAGAATAATGTTTTTAAACACTGTTATTTAAATTTATACAAATATGATATGCTTTATTATATGTGCATGGCCTAAAAAAGAAGAGAGAAGGCCAGGTGAATTGGAGATATCAAAAATCACAAAAAAGTATCTTTTTTCTGAGGCTCCTTGAGCAATTCTGAATAGCCCAGAAAGGTGATTATATTTTTAATTGTCTCAAAGGTATCTATGAATTGCTAAAGAGGAAGTCAGTTGCTCTGAAAGGAATCTGGGTTTCATGGTGGGGCTATTCTACTGTGAGTTCAAGTAGAAAAAAAAAGAACATTTGAGGTAAATTGAACCTGAGTTTTAATATTTTGAGTGATTCAGCACACAAGGTCTAATGTCAGAATGCCTGGATTTGAACCCTGGTTCTTTTACTTGTTTTGTGGCCTTGAGCATATTGGTAAATCTTTCTATGCCTCCGTTTGACAAACTGTTAAATGAAGGTTAATGACAATATCTCTTAATGTTGTGGTGAAGAATAAATACATTAATGGATGTAAAAAAAACAATAGTGCTGAACATGTAACATGCTCAATAAAATAAAGATGAGAAACTTATATAACTTTTCTAAATATTATTAGCCAAGCTATAATCACTGAAGGCTTTTTATATTATATCTCTTCACAATCTCATTATTATAACTATATCCCAACTTTAAAATATTTAGACAGTGCTTGTGATAGGACTAGTACTCATTAAAACTGCATTTTTCTCTACTGATCTTCCATTTTGAGATCCCTTCCTTTTCAACCATGGAGTAATTTCTTATTAAGAACTCAAGGGAGATGGCTCAGGGTCCAAGTGCCTTTTAAACTATTTTTTATTGCTTAATAACCTCAACTCTAAAATGCACAAGTCCACAGATATTTCTCCCAGTAGCTCAAAATTATGTTGTTATTTTCTGCATTTTAAATTAAGAGCCTATGATTTAGAGAGGCTAATAGTCCGAAGGTTATGCATTTGTACTGACATCTCATATATTACCCAGTGTTTTATAATAGAAATAAATGGGATGTGTGGATACAGATAAACTTGAACTTAAATCTGACTTTCTTATCTACTAGCAGGTGCATAAATGAGAGTATACCATTTAACCAACCCCAGCATTAGAAATGTGTTCATCATTGTGCCTGACATAAATTAAGCTCTCCATAAAAATTGGTGATAGTTGATAGTATTTGGTGGGGCTCAGTGTCTGTGTCAACCCATGAACCGGGAGGTCTTGGTTTTGGTTCCTGGTTGGGGCACATGCCCACGTTGTGGTCTCAAATCCTGCCATGTTGGATATTCTTGTTTCTTTTTGCCCTGAGTCTACCTCTTTCAGTGTTTGCTGAGGAGACTTTGAATTGGACTTTGATTCAGCTCTGGTGAGATCTTGAGCAATTAATTACCCTGCCGAGTTCTCCCCAGTGTCATAGCCCATCCCCAGCACTAGAATTCACCACTCCCCCCGCCAACTCCCGTCAGTTTACATGTATCTCTTACAACACATACACACACACATACACGTCCATGCACGAGCGCGCGCACACACACACACACATCTACACACACACACTTTCTTGTATATGTGCGATTTAAAAAGAAAAACAAATCCTTTCCTCTGAGCCCTGATGAAACTCTCCCTACCACCTCTTTCTGCCTCCTCGACTGCCACATTGTTTTATCTTATTTGTGCTTATTTGAAGTAAGCATGGGTAATTTTACCCTTGTGATTTGGATTATTCTCTGAGCTTTCCCTCTCTAAATGAGTTTCTAAACTCCTAAAGAATGGGAAACCTAAGTTGTTCCTTCCTCTGTGCCAGGGCCACACAGAAAACACTTCCTGCTCACTGACTTCATGGGAACAGATTGATCCTGGCTCTGGGACAGTGTAAAGCTAAGAACACAAACTCTGGAATCAAAGAGCTTGGGTTTCTTTATCCCTGTCAACCACAAACTCTGTGACCTTGAGAAAACTACAAATCAAATAAAGCATGCTCCAGCTGCCTACACAGTAAGTCACCTCACTAATAGAGCAGAGGTTAACAGAAGATAATGGGTGGATTGGGAGAGTATTGATGGCTCAGTAAGATATTGGGACCACAGAATTTAGAAGTTGTGGAGCTGAAGGAACCTAGGCCTCTGGTTCCTCCATCAATCTCAGAAGAGCAGGATCCTGGCACAGGAATATATAAAAGGAAGAGCCCTAGCTGAGAGGGCAGTTAAACATCTTTTCTGTAATACCAGAAGACTGGACCTAAAGACAGAGAAATATGGTCAAAGATTGGGTGGCTTCCAGAGGTTGTAAAGAGAGCCATGGCTTCCTGGGGGAGCAAAAGCCAGGACTTCTTCAGAGTCACTCAAGTTGGAATAGAGGTGGCTCACAGTGATGATGGTAATGTTGGCGAGGAACTGGGTTGCCAACTGAGCAGGAGAAAAAAATACTGAAAAAAAAGCAATTTCTGCACTTCATTTTCAAATTTGGAAAATACTCTGAGATTAAGGATATGAGAAGATAAAGTCCAAACCCAAGACCATTTAACATGGTCATTTCCTCCCCCAAACACCATTCTCTTTGCCCACCTATTTCGAAACGGACATCACACACATGTGATCCGAGCAATCTTTTTAATGTAGAACAGGCTTGGGGAGTGAGGGAAGGACTGTTCCATGTGCACATGATCTGAATAGGAGGAATTCCCAAAATAAGCTACTTCCCCTCCCTTCCCTTTTTCCTTTCTCTACCTCCCTCTCCATGGGGTGGCATGGTGAGCATCAGCTGAAGGGACCTAGACCTCTGGTTCCCCCAGCAACTTCTCAATGGCAGCATGGATGTCTCCATCTGTGGCCATCAGGGCCTGCAGGTTGGCATCACGGTTAGCAAAGCCCATGGCCTTCAGATGCTCCAGTTCTTGCTGGTACCTGCTTTCAGTGGGGAGGGTTGAGGATTGTGAGGATTGGGTAGATTGGGAGCAGGCATTGGCCAGTGCATGGAGAAGCTGGAGAACAGCCATAGTGGGTTGCACAGGGTCTGTTCTGTGACCCTGTCCTGCACCTCTCATTTCAGGGGCTCCTGTAGCCCCATGGGGTCTACCAGGGCCCAGACTGGGCACCTCCCTAGACAATATCTGCAGGCCCTTTTCTATCTGTATCAATGCTTGCAATGCTCTTGGGTTGGTGAGGATGGGAAGTAGTGGTATATGATGTCGCAGAGGGCTGCCAGCGGCCAGCTGGCGTAGCAGAGCTGGATTTTGTTGAAGGACATGCATGGCTCTACGCAAAACAGAGGGTGAGAGTCTCAGCTGATTGGTTAGAGTGGCTTTCCCTGTGGGCTGCTGGCCATCCTGGGAGGAAATATCATGGCCTGAGTATGAGCCCTGCATACCGGCCCTATACCCTGAATTGGCCTGGGTGGAGGCCATGCCCCTGGCCTGGGCAGCTACTCCTGCACTGACCTCCTGTGCCAATGGCCTGGCAGGCGCAGAGGCAGTGGCGGTATCAGTACTGCTGTGAGCATTGGCCTCCCCTCTGCAAAGTCCTGAACCTGTGTTTTGGCCTCTGGAAGCAACCAATGGGGCCAGAGTGAAGAGCATGAGCTGCTGGATGTCAGAGTAGACGGGACGCATAGCATTATCACCACCTGACACTGCCTTCAAGGCCTCTAGCCCTTGCTTGTCTAGAGCTGGCTCGGGTTTCTGTACTGGCCTTGAGGATTCAGGAACATGGCTACTATTGGCTGGTTTCTCACTTGCCAGGCCTTGAACCAGAGGGTCTTCCAAGAACTGCACCACAGGCTCAGGCGCAGCCAACAGGAGTTGAGCCAGCTGGCCAAAGAAGTCAGCCAGATCAGGTGAGCTCCGGGCTAGCCAGAGCAGCCTGGCCACCATCCCAGCACTCTCTGAGG
Organism: Myotis davidii; assembly: GCF_000327345.1. Lineage (NCBI taxonomy): Eukaryota > Metazoa > Chordata > Mammalia > Chiroptera > Vespertilionidae > Myotis > Myotis davidii. The sequence continues at coordinate 171,588 of NW_006281839.1, read as the reverse complement.
TGGAGGATTCAGAACCACGGGCACAGTTGCCGTTGGGGTCTGGCAGAGTTCCTGGACCGGACAGAGTTCCTTTCAGATGGGTCCTCACCACCAAGTGGACGGTAGTTCCATCAAGGATGCCACGTTGGCTCAGAATATCTTGATCCCGGAGGATCTTTCCAGTGAAGATGAGCACCAGCCGGTCAATGTTGCAGTGAAGGCGCTTGGAGATCTGTTTCTTAAAGTGACGGACACTGCTATTTTCTGCCAGCATAAATTCCTGACAGTCCTGAGGGGTCTTGACAGACACTCTGATGATACGTGATGGCTCTCGACCAGGCACCATGTGGCTGTCGCCTGCTTCTTCCCTAGCCTGTGCCATATTTCCTCGCGAGATGATGCAGGGCTACTTGAGGACCTTGTAGAATCCTAGATGTAGCACTGAGAACACCTGGGGGCAGGGACCAGTAGATGTTCAGTGATGTCTTCTCACCCACTTCCTACAAACACCACCTCCCAGTTTACCCCTGCAGCCACCTGGCTCCCATAGGGGTGGCAGCTGCCCTTCTCCAGAGCCTCCAGAGCCAGCCTTAGGGGATATGATGTCAGTGATGAGGTCACAGTTGGGGCTTGAATGGGGGAAGGGCAGAAGTCTCTACCACCTGCCTTAGGTTGGCTCTCTTTATGACTTTGATAGGGGCAGAAATAGAATATTGGGGACCAGCTATAATTATGAGAAATATTAATCATGCTCTGTTAACTGTGATTGTTTTGTTCTGACTAAAGAAGGCACATTCTAACTTGGCTGGGTGTGGTATGGGACCTGGGAGCTCACCTGGAAATGCAGCTCATCCTCCCCATCAGGGAGCTGCCTATTATCATGGAAAGATTAACAATCTTCTTGCAGAAACCAAAAATGCTGGCCTTTTGAAGACCTCCAGCCTTTGCATACCCGTAGCCTTTACAAATATCCAGACCGGTAAACTGCCCATTTGGCATACCCTTTGCCTAGTTCCCCTTGTAATTTTTGTCTTCTACCCAATATAAGCAGCTAGCTTATTATGGTGGGGTGCAGAGCAGATTTTTATGGATGACCTGCTGCTCTCCCATACTGAAATCAGTACTGGAATAAACACTCATAGGATTCAACTCTGTCTCTGCTTAATTGGCTCAAGTCGTAACAGCAGCGCGGACCCATTGATTGTCTGGTTACAATTTGAATTCAATAGCAACATGAAAAAAAGTAATGTTTCTTTTTAGAAACATGTTTTGCCCCAGCCTATTTTACTGTTGAAAACCATATTAATTGAGTTGGATCAACAAATATAGCTGAATAGAAAAGGCAACTATAGAACCAGCTTAAAAAATAGATTATAGTCACCTATCCTGACTAAATAACTATCCACTGACCATGAACTAGTCAAGACCAGAGGTTCCCATTTCTATATGAACAGAATGAAGACATGTATAACTAGTCCATCCAGCCTTAATTGGGGTCTTGCAGGCAGCTTGCATTTTTAAGAACTACAAAGCTGAGTAACCCATCTACCGGGTTCTAAGAAAGACAGCATCATGTTCCCCAAGAACTAAAGATAAACTATGATTTCAACGCTCACAGGTTCAAAACTGAAACAAGAAAACTTGTGAGACAGTAACAGTTTAATTTCAAGTCTTTATGACTTGACAATTAGATTTAAGGTATATGTGAAGAGAAGATTTGTCACTGGGGAGGGTACATATTTTGGCTCTCAGAAAACAGGGATTCTCTCAGCACTGTTTTGACCACGCCAGGCAGGTGGGCCCTAGGGCAAAGTTTCTAATCCCTGCAGCAGTTACATATTTTTTACTAGAAAACAGGCTGTTTAAGTGTTTGCCATTATAGTCAGAGCTACCATCCCAGGGGAACCGCCTGGTATATCTTACTCCTCAAACCTTTGGAATCTTTGAAATGGGCACAATAACCTTTGGTCTGGAGCATGTGCACACACACACACACGCACACACACACACACACACACACAAAACAGTGTCTTCCAAAGAAAAGCTAACAGGAAAGAAACACCCTGAAAATAGTACTGAAATTGAAAGGCATTCTTTGGAATCAGCACCTCCATGTATAGCTAAAGAGTAGCTTATCTTAATTGTACCTATAGAAATTCCTTCCTTGACTTATTAACGCCAACAGAAATGTATTCCTTTATTCATGTAATTATTCCCTTTCCCTTTCTCATTAATACCCTGTCTTCACCTCCTAATGGATTAGTGCTCCCCAGAATTGCAATTCTTTTTTTATCTTAAATAAACCCTTGTTGCCTCTCACTTTGGCCTTTTATTTTTAGGTTATTTTTATTTATGGATGTGGAGCAAGCACATATTAGAATCCTTTGCTATCATGATGAGTAAAATAATACATACCAGTGAGCGAGCTCTTGACTCTCTCCTCATAAACCTATTTCTTCCATAGTCTTCTGTATCGAAGGTAAGTTCACAGCCAAGACAGTTAATGTCAGAAGAGAATCTCAAATTTGCCTTTCCCTCCAGTCCCGTTCCCTCTTTGAATAAGATGATCATTCAGCCCTGGCTGGTTTGGCTCAGTGGATAGAGCATCGGCCTGCAGTCTGAGGGGTCCTGGTTTCGATTCCGATCGAGGGCATGTACCTTGGTTGCAGGCACATCCCCAGTAGGAGGTGTGCAGGAGGCAGCTGATCGATGTTTCTCTCTCATCGATGTTTCTAACTCTCTATCCCTCTCCCTTTCTTTCTGTAAAAAAATCAATAAAATATGTATATATATATAAAAAAAAGATGATCATTCAACCAGTTGTTCAGGCCCAAAACACAGGAATCATCCTTGATTGATCTCTTTCCATGTCTAATTTATCTGCAAACATTATGAGCTTTTCCTTCAAAACATATCCTGAATCTGATTACCTCACTGCTTTCAATACTGCAATAGTCTGACAGCTGGTGTCCC
>NW_006281839.1:157724-168191 GCF_000327345.1 Myotis davidii | reverse complement strand
TGGGACCTGGGCCGGCCATGCCTGCAAGAAGCAGTCGGTGTCGAGACGATAAACACTCCATAAGTGAGTGGACATCTGCCTGGATGATAAGTGTGTGAGTGAGTGGATTCATTAGTGAGGTGGGACCTGATCCCATGTCATAGAGAATGCATCCATTTAATCCACGAGCAGTTGCTGACTTCGTACACGCAAAGCATCCTGTAAGTGGCCTCTAGGAGATGGGAAAGAAGTTGTGCTGCTGCTTTTTTAAATATTTTTTTTTATTGCTTTATTTCAGAGAGGGAGAGGGAGAGATAGAAACATTAATGATGAGAGCATATCATTGATCAGCTGCCTCCTGCACTCGCCCCACTGGGGATCGAGCCTGCAACCTGAACATGTGCCCTTGACTGGATTCAAACCCAGGACCTTCCAGTCCACAGTCCAATGCTCTATCCACTGTGCCAAACTAGGTAGGGTGGGCCCTGTGGTTCTTATTATGATTGCAATATGACCTCAGCAATAGCCTTCAGGAAACTTTGAAAGAGACAGATTTATTATTTACAAGTCCTGGAAGTTACATGGCACCTTTGGGGCCATATAACAAGATTAGCTAGAAAGAGAGAGAGAGAGAGAGAGAGAGAGAGAGAGAGAGGCCTGGGTTTTGCTTTTATTGGGATCAAGGGTGGGGCATTCAGTGTTTTATGGGTTTACTCTTCACTGGTGGATTTAAAACATCAGAGCAGGAATTTAAACCACAGCAAGAGAAAAAATACACTGACAAATGGTCAGTTAATGGAAATCAACCATAATCTCTAAAACAAAGGATATCAGAGTGGAGTGGGTGTCCTGGCTCCTTATCTAGTCCTGTGGCTGGAAATGTGTTTATTGGACACAGCAATCTTTGAAGTGGATGCCCCTTTGAAGTGGATGTTTGGGAAGTAAAAGCTCAGGTCAGGCGCTTGCATTACAAATAAAGAAAAAGCACTGTCGGGGCTAGGAGTAGTGAATGTGATCTTTTAAAAATATAGCTCACTTCATCTCACCTCTTTACCCAAAACCATCCAAGATTTTCCTATTATATTTTAATTAAGTCTAAATGCCTTACCAAGACTAAAATGCCTTAACAATCTGGCCCATGTCAGCCTCCCTGACCCCATCTCTGAGTATCTGCTCCCGTCACAGCAGACTACTTGTGTCCCTGGAACACCCCAGGCTAGTGCCTGCATTTTAATTGATGTCCCTTTGACCTGGGAACTCTGGCTCCTGACCTTCATTTGGATAACTGCCTTTGCTCATCACATCTCTGCTTAAATGGTGTTCTTCCTGATGACCAACCAAAGAGAGTCCACCTGTGGATCTGTTTCTTACTCTCCTTACTTTCTTCTTAACCTCTCCCTTTGCTTGAAATTATGTTGATTCCTTGGTGCCTGTCCCCTCTGTGTTGGCTTTGTGAAGGCAGGACTTTGTGAATGTCTCCCTTCTCCAGCACCTAGCACAGGACCTGGCATAGAGAGGGCGTTCAATTAATATTAGCTGAAGAGATAAAACCTCAAGTCTCCCTTCCCTTAAGTTTGCACATCCAAACTTATCAGAAAGTTTTATAAATTCTCTCTCCAAAATATATTTTCAGTTGTCCACTTCTTCATAGACATACCCCCTTGTGGAAAACCCAAATTGCAGGGCAACACCATCTCTAGCTAGAATGACTGCACAGGTCTTCCAACTGACTTGGCTTTTACCCTTGCCACTCTCTCATTCATCCTCCACATGAATTAAGAATAAAATCCACACTTATACATGGCAACAACGCCCTGTGTGATATTGCACTCCACTGTCTCTCCCACCTCACCTTAACACACTTTCCTTTTGTTGTTGTTGTTGTTAATCCTCGCCTGAGGATATTTTCCCATTTATTTTTAGGGGTAGTGGAAGAGAGGGACAGAGGAGAGAGAAGAAAGAGAGAGAAACATCAACGTGAGAGAAACATTGATTGGTTGCCTCCTGCAGGAGCTCTGATCAGGGCCAGGACCTGCGAGGAGCCTGCAACCAAGGTACATACCCTTGATTAGAATTGAACCTGGGACCTTTTGGTCTGAAGCCCGATGTTCTATTCACTGAGCCAAACCAGCCAGCGTGACACACTTTCCCTCTTATTCTTTACACTTGGACACGGAGGGGAAGAAGTTTTTCACCCCAAAATGTGTTTTTAAGGATATTGATTATTTTAATCTGGCTAATTTTAAGAAACAAAAGACTCAGAAAGAACTGAAGGAATTCCTGCTTGAAGAAACGAAGCTATCACCTTAACATAATATGAACTATGTGAGACAGAGAGGAATCACACAAAGTTGATTGGACTCCATGTTCCAATGTTTGGGCCCAGCAAGACTTTGTTGACTATGCTTGTTCTTTCTCATCTGCCTGTGAGTTGCCTACTTTCCCTTGGAAATCCCAGACTTTTGCTTCCTTCTCCTAGTTCAGACTGGCATATAAGCCTCAACTGCCCAATGTGTTTTCAGGCCCCTATTCTTAGGGAACCCCCATACGTATTTATGTGATAAATTTGGTCATTTTCTCCTGTTAATCTGTCTCATGTTAATTTATTAGTCCAGCCAGAAGAATTCAGAAAGGTAGAGGGAAAATTATTTGTTCCCCTTGAAACACATTAGACTTGTTTTCCTTTTTCTCTTTTTCTTCCAATGTGTCAAACTCTATCCAAACTCAAGGTCTTTTTTTTATACTTTCCCATATGCTTGAAACATTTTTTACCCAGCTCTTTGAGTGTCTGGCTTCCTCTTACCCTTCAAATTTTGGCATAAATACTCCCTCCAGAGAGATACACTCTGACCACCCCTCTAAAAATATATCCTCCTCCCCTTATATATACTAGAAACATATCTTGCACATGCCTGCATTGCTGCTTGATTCCCAGTAGGGGGCGTGAAGGAGGCAACTGACTAAAGATTCTTTCTCATTATTGATGGCTCTCTCCCCCTCTCTAAGCTCTGGCTCCGTCATTTACTAGCTGTGTAACCTAAGAATAGACACTTGACATTATTATTCTTTACTTTACTCATCTGTAAAATGGGTTTAATAGTAGTACCTACCTGCCTACCTGGTGTGGCTCATTGATGAGCATCAACCAATGAGCCAGGAGGTCAGGCTTCGATTTCAGATCAGGCACATGCCTGCATTGCTGCTTGATTCCCAGTAGGGAGCGTGAAGGAGGCAACTGACTAATGATTCTTTCTCATTATTGATGGCTCTCTTTCTCCCCCTCTCCCTATTGATATATATGTTATCAATAACATATTTTTAAAAATAATAATAGTACCTGCCTTGTAGGGTTCTTTTAAGAACTGAATACATTAATATGCCTAAGCTTAAAGAATAGTATCTAATTCTTGGTGAGTACTCTGTGTTAGCTGTTACTTCTATTTCTTGTTTGTTTGTTTTTTTGAGGTCTGTTATCTCTACTATATTATAAGCTCCTTAGGGCAGGAACCATATCTATCTTGTTCACCTTTGTATTCCTACCACCGAGCACAGTTTCTGACATATGAAAATTGTTCAGGAAATATTTATCAAATTAATGAACTGTAAAAGGCTACTTCATAAGTTGGAAAAAAGATTTATGCTAGATGATCAAGTTGAAAGGAAGGCTATAAAACACTATGTACAATATAATCACAGTTTTGTAATTTATGTAAAAGGATACCACCATGGTATTAGCAATACCATCTTCTAGGTAGTGGAACTCTTGCTGATTTTTGTATTCTTATTTTATTTATCAATGTTATCTAAATAATTTTAAATATTAAAACTTTTAAATTGAGCAAACACGTCAAATTACCTTTTTAGAAGAGGTTTAACTATTAGAATAATGGGGGTTTTATGACTATTTATCAAGGAAACATTTGGTTGCTGCATGAGAATCAATGAAAAATCTCTCTGAAATAAAGATTAAAATGTAACTGGTGACAGCACAGTTTCATCACAGCAATATCTAATCTGAAAACATAATGAAAATAATTTTACTCCAAATAACCAAAATAATGTAATGTTTAAATAAAACCAAATATGTAGAAGTTATATAAATAAACTACAGTTATTTGTAAACAAAACTTAAATGGAAATATTTTCTATTCTAAAAGAAAAGACTGTCTCTGATACATTTCTCTAATTTTGAAATGTAAAGGAAAGCACCTAAAATGTCATGTGTCTTTTTCTGAATTTTGGCATCTATTATAAAGTGTATTGAGAAAAATCAACAAAATTAGACAATGGGATTTTGCAAAGAAATGATGACTCAAACATTGATCTTTTATTAAATATTTCATTAAATATTTTATTAAATAATTGAAGTTCAATACAGAGAACAGACTGATGGTTGCCAGAGGGGAGGGGTTGAGGGACTGGGTAAAAAAAGGTAAAGGAGTTAAAAACTGCAAATTGGTAGTCACAAAATAGTCCAGGGATGTAAAGCAAAGCACAGGGAATATAGTCAATAATAGTGTAATAACTATGTACAGTTCCAGACAGGTACTGGAAATACCAGAGGGACTGCTTTGTAAGGTAAATATTTGTCTAACTCTATAATGTACACTTGAAACTAACAAAAAACAGTATTGAATGTAAACTGTGATTGAAAAAAATTTTACAGAAAAAAACCCAGCTAAATAAATAATTGAAGAGGTGTGGTACTAGTAGATTAACATTTTAAAAATAAATATTTACTCATATGAGGAACATGGTAAAGAAGGTATTTCAGTCCAGTGTAGATAATTTCAAGAGTCCAGGGTGCAAAATTTCAATGAAATACCACAAACTCTGCCCCTTCACTTTGTTCAAGTAAATATTAAAGCACTAACCTCATTCAGTGCAGTATTTAAGAGTGTGGGCTCTGAAAATAGGTCATCTAATTTCAAATCCTGGCTCTACTGTGCAGAAGCTGTATAACTTTAAAAGATATGCACTTCCCCTCTTCCTATGCCTCAGTTTTCCTCATCTGAAAAATATGGATAATAATATGACCTGCACTGAAGAACTATCATGTGGCTTCAGATGTAAAAAGCTTGAAATAGCCCTAGCTGGTTGGGCTCAGTGGATAGAGCATCAGCCTGTGGACAGAGGGGTCCTGGTTTCGATTCCTGTCAAGGGCACATGGCTCGGGTTGCGGGCTCGATCCCTAGTAGGGGACGTGCAGGAGGCAGCCAATCAATGATTTGCTCTCATCATTGATGTTTCTATCTCTCTCTCCCTCTCCTTTCCTCTCTGAAATCAATAAAAATATATTTAGAAAAAAAGAAGAAAAGCTTGGAACAGAACTCAGCATAGTTAACACTGGGTTCAAAACCTCAAAAAGTGTTAACTATTATTAAAATCAAATGTAATCAATGCAATCCTAAAATATCTATGGAAATGTGGAGATATATTTATAACAGATATTAGAGAAGTATCTAAAAAAAAAAACACAAAAAACCCCCACAGATGTCAAAAATTACTTGCCGTTGTTTGGATAGTGCCTTTCTCTTAAAATGCCATACACCTACCTGGCTGGCCATCTGTAATACAAATCATCAAACTTCACCGTTTTGTTTTTCACTTTCTAGCAAACCTCTTCGTTTAAAGAAAGGGCACATTTTGTGAGGGTCCAGGCACCAGGCCAATTATGACCAGACTCTTTGTCTATTCCTCACCCACTCTACCTTCCAAGGAGCCGACATTTACTTGGAGCACTGAGAATCAGAGCTGGAAATGCACATGGGACGTCTCCGGAGGCCTTCTCTTTCAGTAACATCAGCCCACAGAAATCTCTCTTCCCAAACCCCAACCGTTTTTATTTCCCCAAGCACAATCTCCAGCCCTGCAATATGCTCGATTTGATTCCTATCTACCTGGTCTCCTCAACTACTTTCTCATTCAGTTGCTCATTTCCTCACTCCCCATTCAATGTGTCTCAATGAATGATTTACTGATTGCTTTCCTATGCACTAAACCCTATGTTAGCTGCTAATGGGGAACAGTGTCTGTGCCGGCTGCAGGAGCCTCCTCCTCCTGAAAGTTCACCGCCTTCACCATGGAGCAGGGCATGGGGCTGATGAGTTCAGTCACTGTTGAGGCTATAGAAAGGATTCTCACCATCTCATCAACTGTAGAGGGCGCTCCAGTTGAGTCCCTCTTCCCAGGCCTTTTAGACGCAGACTCCCACCTGCTGCCTGCCCTAGTAAGCTCGCTTTCCTTCATATGAACCCTTATGCTTCTCTTTCCCATAGATAGATGAGAACAGCAACATTTGTCTCCCCCCACCCCCTTTTTTCTCATACCTAACTGGTTTTTCCAGGATGGGAATTAGAGATTGTGCATGCACATCTTCCCCAGTCAGAGGCAGCCCCAGAGCACTACTTGGCTTGTTACTTTCAGGAAACAGAGAGGCAAGGTTTTTATCTTTGTTTCCGCAGCACCACCTTAAACTACAGTTCCTTCCATCTGGACAAGAACTCCCGCACTGATACGGAGCAAAGTGAGTGATAAAGGGGGTTCTGAAATTTGGTGCTCCCCCTCGAGATTGAACCCTAGAACAGTGTACCCAAACGTTCTTTTTATCTCCAAGCTAAAAAGTAAAGAGAGTTTGGTTCAAGTATCCTGAGTTCCAGGCAGAAGTTCTGTTTCTCCCAGTCCCTGAAAGGACCTCCAACACTGAGTCTGACATTGAAACACACCACAGCCATTTGTACCGTAGTGGTGTCCTCTACCAAAGACACTTTTCTTTCCTTGACATAATTTTTTTAAAGGTTTATACTCCCTTTCTGTGGTATATCTCTAACAAACTGTGTTGTGTGTGTGTGGCGGAGTGTGGGTGGTGGTGGGGGGGGCTCTTAGGCACGTGAACATAGGCATGCCTGTGTGAAGGTATATTTACCTGTGAATATGCACTGCATGTTGGGACATTTCTCCGTAGTGTGCTTACCAGTGTGTATGGGGACTGGAAGGCCTGAGTCACTCGCTTGATTTATGAATTGTAACACTTTCACCCTAGAAGTACATGGGCAACAGGAAGCATTCCTGAGTGTAAATTAAAATTTAGCCCAAGATTCCTTGGGCCCTTTCCATGTGTGACACACATCCTACCTCAGTGCCTTTGTATATAATGACTCTTCTGCTGGAATACTCCTCTCCCCTCTCAAATCTTTACCTACTTCATTCTTACTTTCCAGGTAGTAGCTTCGAGCACATACTCACAGCAGTCTTCTCTGTCTCCCAGAATAGATCAAACCCATTATGCTATTTCACACTCCCCTTCTCTTTCTTCATAGCATTTATCATAGTTTGTAATTACAAATGAGCACTCTTCAAATATTCCCAATTTGAATAGTTCCTGCTACCAGGTGATAAACTCATGATGGCAGGATCATATTTCTTACTCACATTGAATTCCTAATAGTGAATGCTAAGGCCAGAATAGGCATTCAATTTTAGAGCTGTTGCAAGAAAGACAAAATTCCAGGGCACACATAGTCTGTGTCAATGACAGCAACTCTCTGAATCTGGCCATAGAGACGGTAACGTTTGTAAACCTGGTGAGATGAAGTGTGCTTAGCCACAATCCTGCTCTATCTCTGTCCACTCAGGGATCAGCATTGAATTCAGAAAATGAGAGCCATCCATAGGATAGTCTTCAGCAGCAATAAAAATAAGAAACTGTGCCACTTTCTTCAGACAGACTGGTGGTAGAGGCACCAAAGAACAGAGTACATGGTGGCAGCTACTACAGGACACAAAATCTGAGGCACCTGTGGAAGGACACCAGGAAAGCTGCCTCAGCTCTCCCTGCTCTATTCCCCATGTCTCTGAATTTTCTAGCTTCAAACATTCAGTTTCCCTTCATGCCCTCATATCCATGCAGACATAGCTCTGATCATCCCCTCTTCTCCCACATGTTCCCCTTTTCTCAGTGCCCACAAAGAATCAGACTCAGGCAGCAGTTGGAGATTGGATGTAATTGCATCTCAAGACAAGCATTTGCAGAGCTCACACTGGGGCCCCATCATTGTGCAGTGGCAGGGATGGTTGAGTCACTCAAAGCACCCCCACCCTGTTTGTGGCCCTCTTTCTTCCTCATTGACTCTGGAATGATATTGTCTCCACAGTAAAGGGCATAATAGTAAATTCAGTTCATAGTGCGGCTGCATTCAAGAATGGGGGAGTTGGGCAGGGAATATGGGGAAAGGGGCACAGAGGAAAAGATACGGTCTGAACTTGGGCTCCTATGACTGCCTCAGCTTCTCTACCGCAGCATCCAAATCACCTCCTGTGGCAATGAGGGCCTGGAGGTTGGCTTCGGGATTCAGAAAGCCCATGGCCCGCAGTTGCTCTAGCTGCACCCGGAAGTGAGTCTCGGGCTGCAGCTGCTGGGAATTGGTACCGGCTAGGGCTTGCAGTATCTGGAGGAAGGGACTGGAATGTAGGCCTAGCTCCACAGAACCCTGTTCTGGGGAAACCTCAGGAGCTGGGGCTGGTGGGGGAGCCTCAGGCATAAGGGTGTCCTCTCCAGGCTCTGCCTCTCCTGCCATATTTCCCAGCCCTGCTAGGCAAGGCATGAACCAGAGTAAGAGGTGAGGTGCCTCGGTCGCTAGGACCTGCAGACCCTGCTCAATCTGAAGCAGGGCACTCATGGCACGAGGGTTTGCCATGGCTGCCTGAAGATGCAGCAGCAAGGGCAGCTGCCGGCGTATCTCATCCTGTAATTGTGGGGCCTGATTCACGCTATCTGGTCGCAGAGATCTTGGATAAGCTAGTGGTGGCAGCCAGGAATGATCAGGGATTCCAGAGGTAGCTACCATTGGGGATGATGGTGAAGGACCAAATGGGGCCCTGTTGGCAGCAGCCCCCAGCCCTGAGATAAGATCAGGCATGCTGGTGCTGTGACCAGTGGAGCCACTCCCTGAACGATCTTGGCTTCCATTTTGTCTAGGACTATTGTTTGTGGGGTATCTCAAGAATGCTGGGCGAGAGGATTTGCCTTTGATTGCTACTGACTCCTTGGGGCGTGGATGGCCTGACTCAGGTTTCTGGGATGAAGTCGGTGGAACTCGAGATGACGTTGGGGGAACTCGGTTTCCTGGTGGCGGTGCCTCTTGGCTTGGACTGAGGGTGGATGCAGTCCCTTGCAGGTAGGTTCCCAGGGACAGCGGGGTCTCATGGAATTGCTGGAGGTAGTCATAGAGCCCTAAACTACCCAGAATGTTAGGAGCCCTATTTCTAATTTCAGATATGTCCTGGTCCCCAGGCCACCTGCCCTGCCTGCTACCTGAGCTTCCATTTGTGGAAGCCCAGGGGTTGGGAAGAGGGTCACAGTTCTCCATCCGCGAAGGTTGGCTGTTGTTAGTGGTAGCATTAGCAGTAGTGGTAGCAGCAAAGGGATTGCCACCAAACTGCTCCTGTACTGCATTAAGCATTGGGTCCATAATATCTGTGTACATAGTCCGAAGCACATTGTAGCCACCGGGGATGCTCTCCAGGTTACTGAGCGCCCGGTCCTGGCTGCGCATCATCTCTTGCATCATGGCAGGGTTGCGTAGAAACTCCAGTGTCTGCCGCATGATTTCGGGATTGTTGAGAATATGCCCGATCTCAGGGTTGTGCTGGATCAGCTGCTGCATATGGGGATTGTCATGAACCAGCTGACGCACCAGGCTTGTGTTGGACAGCAGACCTTGGATGAAAGGCTCATCAATGATCTGAGCCATAAACTCAGGCACAGATACATTCTGCCACATCAGTGAGCTTGGCTGGTCGGGGAAACTACCAGAAGTCAGGCCCAGCCCACTGAGGCCTGTGAGGACACCTAAGCTAAAGGTGGATGGCCCTTCTGTTGGGAAAATGGAGCTTGGCTGAGGGAGCAATCCAGGGGCTGGACTAGGGACTGAAGCGTCTGGAGACTCAGTGCTCATGGTACGGCGCTGCATCTTGATGACCAGGTGGACAGTGAGGCCATCTCTCACTCCACACTGTGCCAGTGAGTCAGGATCCTTGAGGATTTTGCCAGCAAAGATTAAGACCAGCTGATCAGGGTGAGCCTTAAAGCGCTGAGATATCTCTTTCTTCAGCTGCTCGATGGTGCAAGTGTCTATGACTGAGAAATCCTCCTTGTCCTTGGGTGTCTTCACTGTCACTTTGATGAGGTGGGGATTCTGGACTGGTGCTGGACAGCCCTGTGGCAGGGCCTCTCCGCTTTTGGCCATGGTGGGCAGCAGAAGGCCCAGGTCTGTGGGGACACAGCTGGGGGATGGGAATGGGAGACCAAGATCATCTTTTGGAGCAGTGGAAAAAGTAGGAAAGTGAGCAAAAAGAGGACCTGGAATGTCAAGATGGGAAAACTAGAGGGTCCACATAGAAGGGTCAATGAGGTCTCTAGGGTAGGATGCTTTGGGAAGGTTATGGGTTTGAGAGATGTTGGTATCAGGGAAGGAACATGAAGTCATT
>NW_006281839.1:142867-156330 GCF_000327345.1 Myotis davidii | reverse complement strand
CAATAGATGAGTAAATGGGCAAGGAAAAAGGATCCAATTTGGGGAATACATACCAATCAGCTGTGACCCCGTCCTTCCTCTTATACAGGGCTCCAAACCTCCCTCATCTTGCTGAACAGCCACCCCTGAAGCTTTCTGGGCTGGAACCCACTCTATCAGGCCACCTCTGTGACCTCACCACTGACATCACAGCCTCATAAAATGAATTTTGAGATTTCTCCAAGGTACTCTGGATCCCTGGGAACTGTCTTTCTCAACCTTTAACTTTTCCATTTCCTTATCTCAATTACCCTTTTCAGAGAGAGGGGCCTTAGCTGACCCTCTTTCTTAGTCCAAGAGTCCTGATTCTACAAGCTCTGGTATGTGGCATGTGGAGACACACTTGGATTGAACAACTAAGAAAGACTCCTTAATCCTCTGTGTCCCCATAAAGACTCAAATTCAGCTAACCTCCAGTCAACCTTCTTCCTGGCATTTTATGTTCCAGTCTTTTCTCTGATTCAACATTAGCTACAAATTATTTATATATTTTCAAAGTATTGACTTTCTGATAGGGAGAAGCTAAAATATGAGAAGGGGAAATCATTATTACCCTACAGAAGAATTCAAAGAATTGACTGGCTACTTATTGAGATTAGAAAAAAAAGGAGGAAATATGATTCTTACACAGAAAATTAAATAAGAGTTCAGTTTTACCTATATCTGAGATATCTATTTTATATAAAAGTGAAAATGTAGGGAGATAATTTAATATCATGAATCTAGAGTTCATCCACATTGACAAAGTATTTAGAATCATAAACTTTGTGTATCTAGGAAAAGGGGATAGAGGTAAAAAGACTGAGTTGTAGGCCCTACAATATTTAGAAGTCTGGAAGATTAAGTGAATTCAACAAAGAATATTTAGAAGAAAAAACATTAAGTCAAAAAAGCATAGAAAGATAAAATGAAGAGTTTCAAAAAGTAGAGAGTAACCAAAGGTGTCAAATGATGCTGGTGAATCAGTAGAAGGAGAACTGGGAATTGATACTGAATTTTATAAAAGAAAATTAGGACCATGATGAAACAAGTTTTAGAAAAGTGGTGGGTACAGGAAACCTGATGGACTGGGTTTAAAAGCAAATAAATTTTTTAATAAGTGGATCCACAAAAAACATTGTCAATAAGAAAAAAAGGAAGGTGGCTATTGGGAATGTGGCAATAAAGGTGTTTTTTTCTTAAGATGAGAATATTACATCATGTTTTTATTTTGATGGAGGCAATACAATGAGAAAAAAATGAAGCATGAGAAAGAGAAAATAATTTCAAGAATAAATTTTTTACTAGATAAATGGAGAGTTTGATTTAAGAGCCTGGGCAGTTTATTCAATACAACAGAATGAAGAGCAGAGTGTATGAGTACAGATGCAAATTAGTTGGTCGATTTAGTGATGGACACGGGTGTCAGTTCTGATCACTTTTGTCTTCTTGTTGAAATGAGCAAATAATAAGATAGTGTGTTGATTAAGGGCATTGGTTCCACGTGTGGTTCCCCAGACCAGTAGCATTAGCATCAACTGAGGCTCCACTCTAGATCTACTAAATCAGAACGTCTTGGAATGGAGCTCAGAAATTCATGTTTTGACACACTCTCCAAGTTATACTAATACAGATTCTGAAGCAATATTGGATTAAAAAAATATTGAAGTATCACTAACAGACCAATTAAGGCCTTTGGTAATACTAGAGGCCCCATGCACAAATTCATGCAAGGGATGGGGTCCCTAGGCCTGGCTGATCAGGGCTGATTGGGGTCTGGCTGATTGGGGCCAGTTGATCGAGGACTGCAGGAGGACGGGGGGAGGGAAGGGAGGGAGAAAGAACATGGGAGTTGGCCACTGGCTGGGGGAAGGCCTGCGGGAGGTTGGCCAATGGGCCGGGGGTAGGGACCGTCTGCGGGGAGGGACCACAGGAGGTTGACTGGCTGTGGGAGGTTGGCTATGGGAGCACACTGAGCACCTAGGGGGAGCTCCTGTGTTGAACATCTGCCCCCTGGTGGTCAATGCTTATAGCAACTGGTTGATTGGTAGTTCCCGTCATTCAGTCATACGGTCACTTAGGCTTTTATATATAGATACTTAGATGACATTAGTCTGCACAGTTATCTGCTTTCCTTTGCCTACACAGAGATTAGGCAGAGTTGGATAGACCATGGTAAGTTTGGTAGGTGAGTGCTATGCCAGAATGATTATATTGACAGATATGGACTAGTTTTGAAGCTACAGAATTGTGGTCAGAAAGCAAAAGATGATGCAAGAAGGACACCTATCCCACTTCTGAGTCCATAGGGAATGAAACAAGCAGTCAGAACTGCTGGAGAAATGATGTCCTCAGTGGACAGCCAGAATTCCATTACAGCAAAAATGTAAGGGAACATTTGAAAAGTTGTAGGTATAAGGACTTTGCTGTTGCTAAATTATGAGGTCTAAATGATAGGGTGGAAAGGTTTGGAGAACTGATGATGAATGGAATATTGAATCAGATGACAGTCAAGCATATTGTGATGAGACTTAGAAAGATGACCTGGAGAGCCTGGGCTTTTTATGTAAACAGAGTCAAGCAAGGTATAAGGCATAATTGGATTAATAGAGTTGCCCTATTGGGGCGATAAAGCATCAGTTTTAGCTATAATTTCTTTCTTGAGATGTATTTTTTTGGTATGTTGTGGTGTTGGAGTAGGAATTTTTAGCATCTGGAGTGCTAGATGCTCTTGGACCTTTATGGGCCTGTCCTTTGCTGATGATGTCAAAGCTGGAGGATGGGTGGCCTGTGGGCAGCACAGACACCTCTGTGGATCCAATTTGCAGTCCAGAATCAGAAAACTCTCACCACCTCCACCACTCCCACCCTAAATTCAGACACTATCATCTTTAATCTGCTTTATCACAAAAACACCTAGCAGTGGATTTTGTTTGTTTGTTTGTTTGTTGTTTTTTAATATTTTTATTGATTTCAGAGAGGAAGGAAAAGGGAGAAAGAGAGGAACATCAATGATGAGAGAGAATCATTGATCCATTACCCCCTACATGCCCCACACTGGGGATTGCCCCACACTGGGGATCCAGGCCTCAATCTGGGCACATGCCCTGACCAGGAATTGAATGTGATCTCCTGGTTCATAGATTGCTGCTCAACCACTGAGCCACGCCAGCCGGGTATGGTTTTCATGGTAAAATTCAAAGTCCTTACCAGACCTACAAATCTCTTCATGACTTCTCTGATGTCCTTTCCTGACCCAATTTCCTTATTCACTCCAGCTACACAATCTCCTTATTATTCTTTAAACACAAGGACACCCCTACCTGATGGTTTTTGTTTTTCACTATACAGCCTTCTCTGCCTGGAACATAATTCTCCCAGGGAATTGCATTCTTTTCTGACTCCTGCTCAACTATCACCTTTACAGAAGTTTATTGCTTTTGTTAACAATGTGGAAAGAGTTGGAGTTTAGAAGAGAAAATGGACAAGAACAAGTCCTTAACTTCTTCCGAAAAGTGGTATTGTAAAAAAAGGATCTCAGGTTTTTCTCTGTGCATAAATTTTGTGAGTCTAGACTTAATTGGAAATGTTTCCATAAGATTGGGGGGCATGGGATGAGTGGAGATTTTCTCTATCCTAGAAGCAGGAGCAGGGCCAGCCAGAGAGACTCCCACTAGGGTCATTCCAAACTAAAGTTTAATGATCTACTCCTTGCAAAGTACTTTTAATTAACTTATTAATTGGTCTTTTCTACATGTTATTATAGCAGAATTCTTAGAATGATTTGTTTAAATCTTCTAGCCTGGTCTTAAATGTCTATCTTTGTGTTGAAGCATTAGGGGAAGAGATGTCTATGAACCAAGAAGTGAGAGTGAAAGTGGTTAACAGTAAAATTCCCAACAACACAGGTTTTGGCAACTACAAAGCCAGATTCTCAGTTCCATGTAAGGAACTGAGGATGGTGATTAATTTTCATTCGGATAGCATGTGAATTTTCTATTAGTGGATAGGTTAAATGCATATGTATGTCTATGTTAATGTTTGATGTGGATGGAAATATTGTTATGTAAACATCATAATGCATATGTCTGATTGGATAAATATTTGTGCATGTATATGTATGAAGTATAAGCATGAGGCAGTGTGTGTGAACTATTCTATTGTCTGTGTAACTGTGAAGACTTCAGGGTCTGAAACATTGAACATTTCATTCACTTGTCTAATGGGCATGTGCACCATGCAGATAGATGCATCAAGCAAAGAGGCTGGGCCCATATGTTCTCAGTATGTTAAAGATAAGCAAAGAAACTACAGATAGTTGTCTAGGAGACTTCCTGCTATTACACCAAAGGATATTTTTTATTGAGAATGTCTTTACCTCAATCCCAATCCACCCACAGCCCCTTCTCATCACTGGCAAAATCTAAGTCCTTCCAGGGACACCAGCATAGGAGAGGTAGGGATTGTAGGTGGTCCCAGGCAACGGGTGTCACAGGCCTGCCTCAAGCTCATCTATCATGCACTTGCTAGAGCAGGACTCAGACCTAAGCACTTCCCCAAATTACACTCAAGAGTGAGACTTATTCAGGAGAGTGAAACATTGATTATCACTCCAAGACACTGTCCCCTTTTTCCCAGGTACCCCACAGGTTGTTGGGGATAAGAAAGGGAACTTGTACACCCCACCCTAATGACAAGCTCCCCTGATATTCTTCAGGGGAACAGGAGGCTCTCAATCTCAGACAGTCCTACAATTGTAGGAGCTGGACTCACAGTTTTCAAAACACAGAATATGAGGTGTGTCTTTTTAAGTCCAGCTCCTGCAATTCTAGGATTCTGATAAAGGGTTGTGGTAACATTTTCCAGCCCATATTTTGTTTCCCAATCAAACCCCAATAAAATCCACCTAGACCATTATTAAAGAGAACTTTAATGTGCTGATTGAGATATAAAGTATAAAGGACTAACTAGATATAATCAATGCCACCAATCATTAAGGCTAATGGCCATTTTGGGGAATGGTCCACCTGGAGGGTCAGAGGAGGACACACTTCTACCAGTTGCTCTTCCCATTGGGTCTTAGGACTTATTGGGTTTGACAGCTTTTGCAGGAGCTCAAGCCTCATAGGGCCTTTTGGCTGGTGGTGTTGGTAGCCTATGCTTCAGTGGCAGGAAGGTGAGGTCATAATTGACCAGGTAGCCATCATTGTAGACATACAACTTGTGATCTAAGGAGCAGTAATTGATGCCCTGCAGCGTTTCCAGCATCTTATCCAGCAGGATGCTGAGATGGTGCTCCTTCCCAGTGGTAGTATCAAAAGCATAGAAGATCTCCTCTTGGCGGGTGCTCAGAGAGCGTAAGGCATAGAGCATCCCACAGGCCATGAAGGCCCCTGATAGGGCTGGCTTGTACTGGCTGGTGCGCCAGGTTTCTTCCACATCTAGGGTGCTGGGATTGAGGCGACTCACAACCAGGTTGCCCTTACTCTCTTCTGTAGCATAGAGCACCCACAGCCCCTTCTCATCACTGGCAAAATCTAAGTCCTTCCAGGGCACACCAGCATAGGAGAAGCGGTTGTTGTAGGTGGCACCAGGCAACGGGCGCCGCAGAACCAGGCTGTTGGAAGAAAGGTCCACCTTGGCTATTTCACCTGTGCCGTAGTAGTTAAAGTACATGAAGTTCTTGTACACAGTATTGCCACTGCCATCACCAAACCCCATCTTCCGCTGCTCATAGTTCTTCAGCAGTACCAGGTCATCATAAGACTTGTGCAGTCGGTAGTAGTCAAAGTACCTAGGCCAAGCACCACACCAGAGTCATCAGGTGACAGAAGGAAGCAGGGTAACAAAGTGCTATTAAAAATGGGCAGGCTGGTGTTCTAATTAAATAGTGGGGGACTTTGGACTCAAATAGAATTGATTTTTAATATTTAATTTTTTACTTACAATATGCTATGAGAATGAATAACGGAAAAAAAACATAACAGTAATAATAACATCAACAACAACAATGCTTAATTAAATGAGATAATGCAATGTACATGCATTATCTCATTTAATTATAACAAAGTTACTTTTGGATAGGTTTTATCCCTTCAGGCTAGGAGACTATGTCTCAGGAAGGTTAAGTAATTGGCTCCAGGTTAATCAACTCATAAATAAAATTTGTTTAAAAATATTACCTCCTTTTCAGGAGTAAGATTGTACAAATAATATAATTACTAGAGAATTCATCTCAAGTAAGCAATCAACAAGTGATAGGTTAAGGAGCTTGTTAAGGAGCTCGTTAACTCAAATTTATCTATCAACTCAATGCAAATAATCGGCCGAGAGACAGCTGGTATCTCAAAAAACTCGTAAGTCAAGGCCTCCCACCTACTCTTGAGACACAGGTGTTCTGTAATAGGACAGAGTTCTGAAGCTGGATTCAGGAAGATTTATGCCCAGAAGGTCACTGGGAAAGTCCTTTACATTATTCCTGACTTATCAGTATTGCCCTCAGGATTTTTTTGCATTGAGTTGATAGAATAATTTGAGTTAACGAGCTCCTTAACGAGCTCGGTCTCAGAACCAGTTAAACTCGTAAGTCAAGGCCCCACTGTACTTCACTGCCTCCCACCTGCTCTTGAGACACAGGTGATCTGTAATAGGACAGAGTTCTAAAGCTGGATTCAGGAAGATTTACATTTTCCATTCTTTCATAAATATTTATCTGCATCTACTATGTTCCCCACACTTCTCTATCTAATCTCATGTGATATTCTCATATATTTAATTAATATCATTTTATAGCTGGCTGAGAAGTTCTGAGATGTTAATTCACAAAGTCACTTATCCTAGCCCTAGCTGGTTTGGCTCAGTGGATAGAGCATCATCCGCCTACAGACTAAAGAGTCCTTGATTCCAGTCAGGTTCGATTCCAGTCAAGGGCACATGCCCCCTACTGGGGATCAAGGTTTGATCCCCAGTAGGGGGCATGCAGGAAGCAGCAAATCAATGATTCTCTCTCATCATTGATGTTTCTACCTCTCCCTCTCAGTTCCTCTCTGAAATCAATAAAAATATATTTAAAAACAAAACAAAACAAAATCAGATATGCTAAATGGTAGTACTGAGATTCAAACTTAGATATATTTGACTCCACATGTCAAGTTTGGTCAAGTTTATCCTCTGAACTGTTTCTGAGCAGAAGTTAGGATTCTAAGGCTCAGTTATAGAAGAGTTTTTTCTAAAAATATGATTAAGCTAGGAATAGAACCAGCTCTGGATTACCATGGGATTAGAAATTTCAGACAGTGAATTTGTGAAGGAAGTTTAGGGCAGTCTGGTCCATCCTTAACCCACGAGAGGAGCACTAGGAGTTAATCTGTCAAGCCTAGACTAAGTTTTCCCAGGGGCATGTCTGAAATAGAAGAATTTGGGATGGGGCCTCAAAGAGACCTGGTAGGGTAGGGTAAGGAAAATTTGGAATGAACCTGGTTGCAGAAGAGAAATCATCTTGGACTCACCTGCCATCTATACGCAGAGGAGCCACCCAGTAGAGGGAAGAGGATGCGTTGGGTGCTGAGTCTCGGCCCCAGGCTCCTGCCTTGTAAGAGAAGCCTCTCCAATTAAGCTGCACCACAATGGGTCTACTGACTTTCTGGAGCCCTCCATGGGCACAAGAACCTAGAAAAGAGAGCAGGCAAGGTATGAGATAAGTGTGAGGCATATGACCCAGAGAGAGCAGAGTATGAAAGTGTAGTAACCATGTGTGCATTTGAGTGTATGTCCATGTGTAAGCAGATGTGATTGTGCATGAATGGAGACTGTGTATGTCTGATTATAGGTGTATTTACACATCTATGTATCTGGCTATGCCCTTGTGTGAAAGTGTAGCAATCTCGGTCTACATCCTTTAGTGAAACACCAACCACAGAAATAAAAGACTTACTTTATATCAAGAGCTTTACTGTCCACCCCTCAGTATACCCTATTCAACCCTACATGCCCAACCCTGTCATTGGGGAGATGAGATCTTTGGAAATTCAGCCTGGGGCCTCACCTGGGGGCAGAGGTTGGTCAGGGTTTCTGGAGGCCTCTTCTTGCTCCTTCTCCCTCTCACATTCACTTATACGGCTCTGAAGGACATCCACTTCCTGGCGGAGAGCTCGGAAGGTGCGCTGGTCAGAGTCAGCCAGAAGCTTGAGTGTGAGGCTGGCATTAGCTACCTGAGGAAGTGAGATGCCAGGAATGTGGCTCACTGAGTGTTCTTAAGCTCCCACATTTCTCAGCTCAGGGTCTTCTTCCCCAGAAAGAAGTGATTTGGGAAACTGTCAAATTTTCAGTTAGATAAGACAGGAGGCCAGGGAGGAGAGAGAGATTCTTAAATCTATCCACATACCTGGCTCTGGAGCTGGTAGAGGATGTCCCCAGCTCTAACCCTTCCCTTCGCTTTAAGCTGGGCCACCAACTCCTGTGCTCCCTCCAGCTCCAGGCGCAGCAGGTTGAAGGCTGGGGACTCATAGGAGACAGCAGGGGCAGTAGGATCTCTGGACTTCAGGGCACCATTCATTTCTAGGATCTGGCTGTCATTGTCTTCAATGGTGCGTGCATACTCACTGACCTGGGCATGGGTCGGGGGAGGGGTGGACAGGCAGTTCATAAACCTCAATAGCTATGGCTCTTTCCATCTATTTACATCCCCACCCAGTGCCTCACAGCCTACAAAATTCTCTCATATTCCTTACCTTATTTGCTTCTATTTATAACCTTTGAGATGAGCATTACCATTATTCCTATTTCATAGCTGAGAATGATAGCATCCTTTCACTGGAAGAAAAATAAGTCTTTCCCCTACACCACACAGATTCTCTCTTTCCTTTTCTGTTTAGAGCCACACACTCTCAGGAACACTTTAGTGAGTGAATGAATGACCTGACTTCCAGCTTTCAGTCTGCCCCAATCCATCAACCTTCTCCAGGAGCTCCACTAGTGACCATTCAAAAAAAAACACTGCCCACACCACTCTGCAGGTGCAACATTTCTGTTTACTCATCCTTACTTACAGCATCACTTCCAAGCTCACTAACCTGGCCCCACATCTGTCCACCAATTGCCCCTATTTTAACTCTTCTACTTAGGCTGTCTCCTGGCCTCCTTTGCACTAGTGACCCCACTTCCAAGCCTTTTCCTCTTCTCTATCCTCTTCCCATCTCCCAGTGAATCCATATTCACTAATTCACCTGTTAATATAGGAAGCACTCCCTATATAAGCCTCTCTGTTACTACTCCTGGGGATCCCCCAAAAGTGCCCAGTTTTCCCTTTAAACTAAGGATTTGCCTCAGAGATAAGTGTTGTGCTTCCTTCAGTTCCTTCTTTACCACCAGAGCTCATCCTCGTGCTAGGTTCTGGAGAGGCAACCCCAGCCTCAGCCCCAGCCCCAGCCCCAACACTCACCCTGGACAGCTCCTGCTCATACTTGCTCAGGAGCTCTTGGGCTGTATCCTGTAGCTGTTCCAACTGTTTCAAGGTGATGACATTGTTGGGCAGGTAAACCACACAATAGCATAGGCCGTCTTTATCCAAGGAGCCTGGCACACGTCTTACCAGCTGAAAAATGATGGTTACAGCTACATTAAACATATATGTTGGAGCACACTGTGCTTTTAGGCAACATGAGGCAGGAGAAGAGGCTGACCCTGCTCTGATGTGCCTAAGGAGAAGTTGTCCTTGACCCTGCACAAGAGGTTGTTCTTAACTGACTGGGCATACTTCTGCCATGGGTTTGAGTGACCCTTTCCTTGACTTCTCATAACTGAAACCAGTCTTCTCCAGCTCCTATTGCTAGGGCCACCATCACCCTATCTCATATACTGGCTCGATCTGCAATGCCCATAACTGGAAGCTGACCTTTCCTGTCTGTTCTGTGGGATAGAGGAAAGCAACTCTGAAGAGACTTGTCAAGGGACCAGTTTATGGGCTGCAGTTCTGGGCAGTACCCCCATTATAGAGTTATCCACATTTTATGATTTAAAACCCAGAGGTTCTGAGAATTTTTACAACTATTATGCTGAGTCACATAATTAACAAGTGATCAGGCTGCAAGTTGCCCGAAAGTCTCGTGCTTATTCTACATCCTGTGCTTATATACTAAGGGAGCTGCAGAGCTCCCAGCTGTGTCGGGGTGGGTGTGCAATGCAGGCCAAAAGGATGAGGGTGGCAGGCATTTGCTTGGCCTCAGCTAAACAGAGTGAGGGGGAAAGGTTCTAGAAATAAAAGAGACATAATTTTGGGTTCTTTGCCCCTTTACCTATTATCTTACTTATAAACCCACTGATTTGAGAGCCAGACTGCCTGAATCTACTACTGGCTCTGTGACATCGGGTGAATTACTTCACTCTCTGTGTTCCAGTGCCCTTGTAAGAAATGAGAATACTTGTGTTCTACTTTATATCTTAAGAAACATAAAACACTAATCAGAATGAATATATTCACCCCTATGTTCACAGCAGTTCAATTTACAATAGCTAAGATCTGGAAACAGCCCAAGTACAGTAGATGAGTACATGAAAAAAATGTGGCACATTTACATCATGGAATACTAAGCAGCTGTAAAAAAGAAATATCTCTTACCCTTCGAGACAGCATGAAGGGACCTGGAGAATATTATTCTGAATGGAATAAGTCAGAAAAATACAAATACCATATGATTTCACTCAGATGTGGAATCTAATGAACAAACTGATTTGACAAACAAAAAATATCCAAAGACATAGAGGCATAGAACAGACTGACAAATTTTAGAGGGAAGGCCTGGGGGGAGGGGGAAGAATTAACCAAATAACTTATATGCATATTTGTATAATCCATGGACATAGACAATAGTGTGGTGAAGACCTGGTTGGGTGTGAGGTGGAGAGGGTCAATGGGGGGAAAAGGAAGGCATCCATAATGTTCTCAATAATAAAGATGAATTCTTTAAAAAGAACTGTAAATGTATGTAGAGATTAACTTGTAAAGACTCTTACTAGCCAATGGTCATTATAATTAGTTATTATAGACTCTAAGGGTGGCAGGCATCTTATTAAGACTCATATTAACCTGTTATTATTATGATCCCCTTTGTTCATATGTCCACTCCCATTTTGAAGATTCCCTCCAAAGTTGTTGATTAGGTCAGACTCTTACTAGCCAATGGTCATTATAATTAGTTATTATAGACTCTAAGGGTGGCAGGCATCTTATTAAGACTCATATTAGCCTGTTATTATTATGATCCCCTATGTTCATATGTCCACTCCCATTTTGAAGATTCTTTCCAAAGTTGTTGTGGCACTAGCTGAGGTTTCTTTACAAAGTCTTTAAGAATTAAGATATGCCCTAGCCCTTCTCTGAATAGCCCCACACATAGTGTCCATGGCCCTGGTAGTTAATCTGGCACTGTCTGCAGTCTGCCACAACTCCAACCTAATAGTGTAGCTTTGGTGGATAACCCTATGCTCGCCCAAGCCCAGGGATCATCGGAGGAGGCAGGGTACTCCATCCTTCCATTCATCCCTCTCCACCTTCACTCCATAGTGTCCATGGCCCTGGTAGTTAATCTGGCACTGTCTGCAGTCTGCCACAACTCCAACCTAATAGTGTAGCTTTGGTGGATAATGGAGCTCAGGTCGCATGCTTACAACAGCCCAGGCTGAGCTCCCTTATCTGTAGCATCCTTAGCACAGGTAAAGGGTGGCAGACTTCTGCATAAAATAAAGATTTATGAAGAGCAGTTGACAGCCCAGAATTCTTTCCACTAACTTTCACCCTTGTTTTCCCCTCTCACCCTATGCTCGCCCAAGCCCAGGGATCATCGGAGCAGGCAGGAGACTCCATCCTTCTTCCATTCATCCCTCTCCACCTTCACTTTCCCCTAGAAACTGGGGTTCTTGAAAAGAATCTAAGCAATGAGGGAGGCCAGTCCAAAACACAGAGCATCTCCCTCCCTCCACCACCTGTACCTGAGGCTGTCCTTGGATAACCAGGGGCAGCATCAGTAGAGTAGTCAGAAGAGTTGGGGCTGGTTGCATCTTGCATCAGCTGCAGGATTGACTGAGACCTCTGAGTTTCCCCAAGCTTTTATCTCTAGTCCAAGTGAATAGTCTCACTAGGAGGGGGCACAGATTTCGACATCTAAACAAACTGAGGTTGGGAGAGGGTGTGGAGAAGGTATGGGGCAAGGGGTGGGAAAGAAGGGTTGCGACAGACTGATGCCTTCAGATAAGGGGTGAAAATGAGTTTCTCACTACAGACAGGGTCTTTCTCATCCATCCCCATGCTGAGATCTGCCCTTGTCCTGCTGGGCCACCTTGTCCAAACAGATTAAGGGAAACCTGATGCATTCTGTGGGGGCCTTGGAATGGGTCCCTTTCAGTATGGATTATGGTATTTCCTTCAGCCTTGAGGGAGGAAATACTCTAAGAGGAAATGCAACCCTACCTGCTTCATCTTGAGGACAGAGCCATTAACTTAACCACGTGCCCTTGGATGAGGGCCAAGCTGTATATGTAGGGACCTTGCTTCAGCAACACTGTACTGGTCTATTCTATCATGTGCCCTGTCTCACCCCTAGAAATTTGTCTCCTCCACAGTTATAGGCTCTTAAACATTTCTATCTCACCCCACTATTCAAACGCAGTCCCCCATCCAAACTCCTGATGCCAGCAGCCATCAGTGTCTGTCCTTCAGGAAAGTTCCCTCCTAGTTCTAACCAGCCACAGAAGCCTGTTGAATCTTCAGTCCCCTGGCCTCCCAGCTGCGCTTCCTACAGAAAAGGAAGAGTTTGGGTCCTGAGTCCTGGATAAGAAGTCACAGTTCAGTGTCTCTGATGCTGCTATGCCTCTTAAGTACTTCTCACACCTACTGAAATACCAAAGTGGATGTCAGATTTTTCTGTTTCCCCCCTCCCCTCTATTTTTCTATTGATGAATTTGGTCTTTGTAGCTCTACTGTCTATATCCTTTATTACTTTCCAACTTCTCACTGCAGCCCCAACTTCAGATATTAAGAGCACTTGGCATAAAGGCCCTCACTTACTCACCCTCCACGTGCCCTTGGATGAGGGCCAAGCTGTATATCTAGGGGGCTGGCTTCAGCAACACTGTACTGGTCTATTTTGTTATGTGCCCTGTCTCACCTCTAGAAATTTGTCTCCTCCAAGGTTATAGGCTCTTAAACATTTCTATCTCACCTCACTATTCAAACGCAGTACCCCATCCAAACTCCTGATGCCAGCAGCCACCAGTGTCTGTCCTTCAGGGAAGTTCCCTCCTAGTTCTAACCAGCCACAGAAGCCTGTTGAATCTTCAGTCCCCTGGCCTCCCAGCTGGGCTTCCTACAGAAAAGGAAGAGTTTGAGTCCTGAGTCCTGGATAAGAAGTCACAGTTCAGTGTCTCTGATGCTGCTATGCCTCTTAAGTACT
>NW_006281839.1:137232-142671 GCF_000327345.1 Myotis davidii | reverse complement strand
GTGAAAGTAAAATGAAACCCACACATCTAAGGAAAGGGTTAGAAGCTTAAGTGAATGTATGACTCCAGGGAGACATGCCCTGTGCTTTGCTGGGAATAATTGATGAGATATTATACCTAATCTTGCTTTACAGATTTGCACCCTCTGATTTCCTGCCCAAGACCAGGGATTCATTTTCCAATTCCTCCGGCCTGGTCTGGCTATAACTTTGGGGTCTGGAAGAACCACATAGATCATGGAGATAAGAAATGAGTTGGAAAACCTAAGCTGCATGAAATTGGACTCCTATCTAGATTCAGTGTCTAGGTGGGTGCTACTAGAACTTAAGGATAGAGGGGATGGAGGGAAGGATGGTAGAAGAACAGATAGAGCATGAATCATAAAAATTGGTGCTGGGGTCATCATCCTATCATTTGGAAGCTGAAACTAGCTAGCGGTACTAGTTGGGAAAGCAGGAGAAGGCTCAGTGTCTGAGCTAAGCGGGGAAATAGCTCAAGGAGGCAGCCATGGTATTGCTCACTGCCTTTCCTTCCAGAACCAACAGCTCTCCCCTATTTAGGTATTAACCACTCAGGTGAGAAACCAGATCAGTTTCTAGAGCTTTGTCCTATTTTATTCACATTTCCCCAGCCCCTTCTGTCTTCATCCCTTCAGCAAACATGGAGTCCCTGCTTGGTGTCACACAATACTTTCTCTCAGCTGCCCATGTCCTCTGACATCCCTCCCCCCAGCTTTGATGTACCATAGCTCTGTGCACCTGAGTCATAGCCTGGATGGTGTGGCTCAGTGACTGAGTGCTGACCTATGAATCAGGAGATCACAGTTCAATTCCCAGTCAGGGTACATGCCCAGGTTGCAGGCTCGAACCCCTGTATGGGCCATGCACGAGGAAGCTGATCAATGATTCTCTATCATCATTGATGTTTCTTTCTCTCTCTCTTTCTCCCTTTCTCTCTGAAATCAACAAAAAAAAATATTTTTTAAAAAAACTTACTTCCTCCATTGACCAGTATAGATATCCATGTCCTGACTCAACTTGGTGGCTCTTTTCATTCTGCCTTTTGTCCATGGGAAAACTATTGGATTATGCAGAACTCGGTCTTGGAAAGTTCTGATTCCACTGAGGGCACAGCAGAGCATCCAGTTTAGGCTGCAATAGAAGTAACTGGGTTCAGTTCAGACGCCACAGTAACAGTGCAATTGTGGTCAGGTTAAAATGGTGGAGGCAGGAGGACCTTACTTATCTGAGTTTAAGTGGGAGCAAAACAGCCTAGAAGAGGCTTTTCATGCTCCACCTAAAGACCACAGTTATGTCCTTGAACTTCATGAGATATAGCATCTGCTATTTTAACCTGGTCCTGGGCACTGAGGAACCTGGGGCAGGTGAACAGAGAATAGGGTCTCTGGCCCTGAGTGATGCTATCAAACTTATGTGGGTGCTCGAGCTTTCTCTGCGGCACTGCTTCTGGGCCTTCTCTCACATCCCCACACTTCAGCTCTTGCAGAGTAGGGTCAGGTAATAAGCCAGGCTAGACTTTTCTACATGGAAGTCTTGTTTGTTTAGAAACCAGAGCTTCCTTCTGAAGGATGAGGCCTCACCGAATCATGGGCCACTCTCAGAATGGGAACCCTTGTGGGCTCCTTTGAAGCTTGAGAACATTCTGTCAGGACCACAGGGCAGGCCCAGCCTTTACAAAAGAAGGAGGATATGTCAAATCCCTGAGAGCCTGAGAACCTGTCTCCCAAAACCACAAGGCAAGCACAACTATACCCAGGCAGGGGCCTGGTAAGAAAGTTCTGTACTCAGGATGAGGGCCCTATTAGCACACTTCCTCTTGGCAAAATTCCAGGAACAATTGCCCTGTTTCCCCATGTTCACTGCCCCCACTTCTGCTCCTTCCATTTCCTCCCATAGGCTAAATGACAGGGAGGAGCAAGAATCCAGGACACACTTCCCACCTTCCAGCCTCAGCCTCTGTTCTGTGTTCGGTTCTCTACAGGCACAGCTGCACCTTTCTCATCGTCCACCTGCCTGCTTTGCTCTCCTTGCCTGCCCAGTCCCTCATCTCCAAGCTCAACAAGGCCCAGCTTCCTCTGTAGGTCAGGAGTTCAGAAAAGGACACATTGAGGGAGAAGTTATTTAGGCTCTCTGATCTCCCTGAGCTCCCAGGCACAGGACTGTCTCTGAGCTGTGTCTTGGAGTCCTGAAGCTTCTCCTTGATGGTGGTGTACTTCAAAGGTGTCACACTATTGTGTGCCCATGTCTATGATCAGGCAACTGATGTACAGAAGAGATAGGATCACATAGGGATGGGACTAGGAACAAAAGCTCCTGGATCTCAGTCCAGGACTAGTTCCTCTCCTGGAATTTTTGCCTGCTCCTCAATCAACAACAATTTTCCTCTTGACAGGAGAAGCTGCCTTTATAGCTCACACAGATTTGGCAGCTCTACTTGGCCTTGAGTTTCCATTCCCACTTTGAGGGAGCCCTCATTCCAGACTCCATTCATACTCCTTCTCCCTGGCATGAGCTTTTGGGTCCAATTGTGGTATACAGACCTGAATGAACCAGTCATAGACTGTGACTTGTCTCCCACCATCTGCTACCTCCTCTCCCTGGGGTTACAAGCCAGAGCCCATCACCTCCCTCTTCTTTTTCCATTGATTCTTCTCAGGGGGCCTCTGGCTCCTCAGAGACATTCTACTCAGAATGGATCACATATTGTATCCTGCCTAAGGGACCTGAGGGACAAGGTATTCGCTCCAGGAAAGAGAAGAACATCAAAAAACATGTTAAATTCATCAGGAAGCATTATGGGGGAAAAAAAGGTATGGGGGAGGGAGGAAGGTCAAGAAATAAACTCTGCGACGCCGTTGTGGCTCAATGGTTGAGTATCCACCTATGAACCAAGCTGTCAGGGTTTGATTCCCAGTCAGGGCACATGCCAGCAATCAATGATTCTCTCTCATCATTGATGTTTCTATCCCTATGTCCCTCTCCCTTCCTCTCTGAAATCAATAAAAGTATATTAAAAAAAAAGAAATAAACTCGGACAGCAGCAGTCTGGATTTGTTATATTATTTGGGATGAATAGATTAGTCACTTTGAACTTTGATTTAAACAGAATATGTGGTCCCCACCCTGATTTTGGAAGAGGAGGTAGGTGTGAGAGGGAAATGTAGTTCAAGGTTATATTTTTCTTGTTTCTGTTTATTCTTACTTAAGCACAGTGGTTAAGATCCAGAGCGGGTTCTGAAGACTCATTATCAAGGTTGAAATCCTATTTCTGCTACACATAAACTGTGTGACTTTGGACAAGAAACTCAGTTTCTCTATGCCTCAATTTCCTTATCTCTAAATTCAGGATAATAATAAATATGCCTACTTTACAGGAATATTGTAGGATAAATAAAATAAAGTATGTAAAGCAATTCCATAGGGCACAATAATGCCTGAAACACAGGAAATGCCTAAATTGTATTGTGTTAAATCGTATTGTTATTATTATCCTTAGCACTTCAATTACTCCTGGAACCCAGTCCTTTTCCACTAAATTCTTAATTCATAATCTGATAAAATATTTTATTATATCTTTAAAAAATAAGATGATTTGGAGACTAGACTCAGGTTATTTGAAAACAGAATGATCTTGAGTTTGGAAAAAAAATCGCTAAAAGGCAGGCTGAAAGATGCAGATTTGATCAGATTAGACCAAAGAAAAAACTTCCTTTGCCAAAGACACAAGAAAAGTAGATTGAGTACAACACTGTATCTAAATAAAATGGGGAATTCGGAAGCATTGTCTTCTATTCCCTGTTCCCAGTACCCAACCTCACCAGTCCATGTTATTCTGATCCAGGAATGGTGAGTCTGAGGAAGGGAGCGGTGACACCTTAGCCCCAGTTCTCAAACTTAACAGCCACCTTAACCCTCCACTACACAGTCTCCTTTGCACCCCAAAGTTGTTCTCCAAAAAGTAAGTCTGTTCAACTCCTTTCCATCAGGACAATGAGGCTTCCTGGAGCATCTCTTCAAGCATGGTCACTTTTAGAAGGACCTTCAGTGTTTGGCTCAATATGGAATAAATTCAGGTATGAAATGAAGGGAGACATTTTCTGGAGCCCCAAACATTGTCTAGAATGTGACTGATCTTGGCTGATGAATTCCTTCTGATGTGACAGGAGCCTTTCACCTCAATGCTGTGAAGATAGGATTGAAGATGAAGAATGGGCATCCAGCCTCTACCTGACCAATGCTGCTTCAGTCTCTGCCACTCCAGCTCGTCCATTCAGCAGTCAGTGCACCAAGGACCTAGAAAACCCAAAGATGCTCCTGTGATCAGCTGGGAGAGAGCAGGTGCGGGTGAGAAGGATTGATGGGTCTCTTCTCTGGGAAGTCCCTCAGGAGGGCATGGACACTGAGCCCACGGCAGAATGGAGGACCTACTAATGGTAGGTATGAACTATAAATGAGAAATTAGTTGAGGTCTGTGGTCATCTTTGCTGACTTTACTGGTCCCAGGATGTATATACCTGACATACTCGGGGCCTGGGGAAAGGCAGAGACTGAACAGAGAGGTCTCTGCAGAGCCACTGAAGTGACAGCAGCAAATTCAGATGGTGATGTGTTTCACTCTAAGGACAAACCCAATTGAAATAGATAGTCATTATGATTTCGTTTGGTTCTGCCTCCTTAGCCTTATAAAGAAACAAAGCAACTCAGTGGAAAGAGCCTGGGCTATTGAATCCAGCAGACCTGGGTTTGAATGAGGCTCCTGTACTGCGTAGCCTCGCGCAAGTACCTTAATTCTTCTACCTTTAGTTTTTTTCCCCCTTTGTATGATGAGGAGTAGTGTATCTTCCCTAAAAGGTGCTTGTGATGTTTAGAGTAAAGCACCTAGCAGGGCACCTTGAGCTCAGGAGAATGAATACAACATTATTCAAATTAGTGTAACTGTGAAAGAGTCAGCTTGATGACAAACTCTGCTCTTCTGACATACTTGCTGGACAAACATGGGGCAAGTATTGAATCCTAATAATAGACATAGTTTCACAATATCATTCTTTCCAAAAAAAAAAAAAAAGTATTCTTTTTTACTGAAAGCAGGGGAAGATCCGGCCCATGAGTCATATAAAGCCAGTGAAATCATTTGGTTTGGTCCTGCCAAGGGATTAGGAGTGTGTTAATTAAATGTTTGACCAAATATAGCAGGCTAATTTCTAAGTTGATAATTTTGTAATTATCCAAATGGCCTCTTATAATATCCAAATGGCCCTTATCAGAAAAAAGTTTCCCCACCCCTGACTTAGAAGGGCATAATAGAATGTGATAATGGCAAATGTTTCACAATATGTCACCCACAGTTTATATTTGAATAAAATCAATGGGGTTACACTATCATAGAATGAATTTACAATTTACAAAAACAAAATGAAAAT
>NW_006281839.1:134466-136686 GCF_000327345.1 Myotis davidii | reverse complement strand
AGATTATAAGGAACTTACATCAGAATGTAAACCTTACATCAGAATGTAAACCAAAAATCTTGCAATGAAATATAAAAGTCTGCTAAATTGAATAATATGTTTATTGCTTTTATGCAACAGGTAAACCTGCAGTAGCTACCAAGATTATAAGGAACTTACATCAGAATGTAAACCAAAAACCTTGCAATGAAATATAAGTCTGCTAAATTGAATAATATGTTTAGTGCTACAGAAAGTATGTGGAATTATAAAAATTAATGTGTTAAATTCAAGATTATTCTCTTTACTGCCAAATGAAGAACCTGGGTTTGGCTCCCAGCCTCTTTACCGATGCAGGGGCGAGATGAGAGAGCTAGCCTGGTAAGAAGAGGGGTTTAATAGCGGGGTTAGAATAAGGGGAGGAGAGATGACTGTGGGCCCTGACGATTGGCCAGGTGCAAGTCGGGGTCTTGTTACACAGGATGTGGTTGTGTCTATGGCACACACATCCCTTGATTGTCATTGGTTAGTTTAAAGAGCAGAGGCTTGGGCTCCGGGAAGAAGCCCCTTGCCGAGCACATGGCTGATGGCTGCTGCCTAAATATGGAGGATCCGGAGTAAGGTGGAGGGCATAGCCCTCGCCCTTTCAACTGCTACAGAAAGAATGTGGAATTATAAAAATTAATGAGTTAAATTCAAGATTATTCTCTTACTGCCAAAAGAAGGATTATGGTTATTATGGGGAAAAGCTCTATTGAGATGTTTAAATGATGGGATGTACTTTTAATGTTTCTGGAAAATAATAAACCTTTTGACCCCACTTTTTAAGGGTGTAAATTGCATAGACATACTCTCTTATTTGACTATATTTGGTATTCTTAATACTTTCATGTAAATGCTTTTCAATAGTGGAAACATTTTAGAGGTACATATAGAAGTTGGAAGTTTGGAAAATCAGAGTTTCTTCATAATATTATGATCTCTCTTTCTCTCTCTCCCTCTCTCTCTCTCTAACAAAAAGACAAAACAAATAAACAAGAAAACCCACATATCTTTGGATGAGGATTCAAAAGAAAAATATTTAAATTTAACTATAAAAATATAAGATAAATTGTTGGAAGTGGCTACTAATAAGCATTGAACATGACTAATAAAAACATAGCTTCACACAAAGATTTTTAAATATTTAGATTCTATTTCTTTCATTGAAAGATCATTTGGCCCTGGACAGATGGCTCAGTTTGTTGGAGCATGGTCCCATACACCAAAAGGTGGCAGGTTTGATTCCTGGTCAGGGCACATACTTAAGTTGAAGGTTCGATTCTTGGTCAGGGAGCATACAGGAAACAACTGATCTCTCTCTTTCTCTCTATCTCTCCCTCTCTCTCTCTAAAAAAAAAGACAAAACAAGTAAATAAAAAAAACCCCACATATCTTTGGATGAGGATTCAAAAGGAAGATATTTTAACTATAAGAATATAAGATAAATTGTTGAAAGTGAATACTAATAAGCGTTGAACATGACTAATAAAAACATAGTTTTGCTTGCCTAATTTTTTAAATTGTCTAAAGTTTTACATGTGTCTCCTTTTTCCCCAATTGAACCCCACCCCCAGCCATTCCCACTGTTTGCCTAATTTTAAATAAAAGATAAAAATAAATGTTCTTAAAATGATGAAATTATTTTAGAATTATTTCTGCCATTTCTATTAATAGAGCTTTGTGAAACAGATTTGTCTAGTATTTCTACTAGGAAAGCAACACCTAACCAAACACACAGAAATGATTCAATTATAAATTAATGCCTACAAGTAGCATTGTCATGAATCCAAACTGTTAGATAAATTAACAAGAAAGATGCAAGTTTATTTGATACATTAAAAGTGTCTAAATGTGATATACATGGTATTGCTTTAAAAAGTATGAGATTTTTACTATTCACTTACAATTTTTGTTTAATTAAAAAATGACAAAATGTCATGATATAACTTGAGTTCTCTACATTAATCACCTACATGCACACTTTCAAGAAACATTATGTACCATTTTTGTAAGTCTTTCATTTTTTCTGTGTTTATTTTGGGTTATAGTTTTGTAATATATTTCATGCCTTTTGGATATAGTAATAGAAATAAGATTGTATGTGCTACCGTTATTTTTAAATTTTATTTTTCTAGTTATTTATTTCATTGTATTTTGTGAAAGTATTAATCTATAGTTTTTGTGAATTAAAAAACTGGT
>NW_006281839.1:128824-134393 GCF_000327345.1 Myotis davidii | reverse complement strand
CCTACATATTTACACAGATATGTACATCCACATTTGTTATCCAATGGTTGCCTTCTGCAGAAAAAATAAGCTAGTGTGATTGTACTATGAATCTTCCTTCGCTCTCTCTTCTGTATGTCCTCCAAAGTAAGGTGTTGGAAATAAAATAGTGAAAAGCATAACTAACTAACTAAATAAATAGCCAATCTGAATATACAGTCATATCACATTCTTGAATTAAATACTACCAGAAATAAAGCTCCTATTTTTATACCCATCTGTCTGCCTCCTATGCCTATGTTACAATTAGTTTGCAACAGGAAGTAGAGAATGTGTGATTAATTATTAGCTTTCAAGTGCCAACAATAGCATGAAGCTATGAGAGTTCACAGACCTTATCTACTGATATTTTGGTCAGTTCCCTACATCCACTGAAGATTAGATTTTAGCTCCCATATTTTTCACTGCCCAACCCATACAACTCCCTGAACAATGCCATCATCACTAGAGATGGTTTCCCCCATCAACCCGGACTTGCAGATCTTTGAAACACATGGTTTCTCACCCAGTCTCAGGCAATCCCCTCTGGTGGCAGGTTCTGTTCCCCTTATTGTTGGAGCTCAAAGTTTTTGTGCTATTCTAGATAACCACAGAAATGAACTCCTCCAGTAAGCTTTCCTTGACTCCAAGAAATGGTTGATTAGGCTTCAATTGTGCTTCCCTAATACTCTACCCCAGTCATTGCAAATGTAAAATAATCTGAATAAATCTACATGTGAATTTCCTCCTTGGGCTAAACTAAAACCTCTTGATTGTTTGCAGCATGTGTACTTGCTTTACATCTCTACTCCCAGTTGTATGCATTTTCTTTTATATAAGAGGTGCTTTGTGAATACTCCTGGACTACAATTATGACATAAATTACTTGTAAATTTATTTCAATAATATAAGCTCAAAAATGGCAAAACAAGCCATTAAAAACCTCCAACTGCCTCTTTGCTTCTAAGGCAAGTGTTATAAATCTGTTTTGTTACTCATTTTAAATACCCCTACATTATTCTTCTGAATGCAATAACTAAATTATTGGGATGGGATGATAAGTCAATTATCTTATTGATAGGGTCTTACTAGCTTATATCTAATATAAGAGATTTGGAATTCACAACAAGGAAAATATATATAGGATGAGGCAATTTATGTGTGAGAAAATTACCTGCTGATTTTTGTATAATTATTCTTTTTGAATCTGAATCAAAACATGTAATTTCATTCATGGTCTAACATTGGGACAGAATTTTGCAACCAGTCACACCAGAAAGAGTCATTGCAAGCTATGGTAGTAAATTTAAACTTGAAGGAAGCACACTAATCTGTTTTCTTCTCCCATAAATAGTAAAGGGGAGGGAGCACTTTATTTTATTTTATTAGTTTTCTCAATTACATTTGACACTCAATATTAATTTTAGGTGTACAGCATAGTGATTAGATGTATACAACTTACACTGATCACCTTGATAAGTCTAATGGATACTATACATAGGTATTGTAATATTATTGACTTTATTCAGTGTGTTGTGGAGTAGGAGAGTTTTAAATGACAATGAGGGCTCAGATATAAACGTGATGTGTCCTAGATGAGAATGACAGTGGTAATTAGTAAATACACTAACTTAACAACTAACATTAGAATAGCATTTTAAAATATGCAGAGCATATTCATCTATAGTGTGTTGTTTTTTTTATCCTAGTATTGATTCCCTGAGGTAGGAGAGCAGGTAATGAAATTTATAAGGAAGATCATATATAAAAACTGAGATATAGAGTTACCAGCATAGAGTCCACAAAGCCAGATAAATAAATGAACTTTCCTGGGCAGGGTAGAAAAATAATAACAGATAACTGGGCCAAAGACAGGGGTTGGAGGAGGAAATGGAGACAGTGCAAGAGACAATCCCTTCCTTTGTTGTTTTTCTAGGTATAAGCTTTGATGGAAGCCACTGGTGCGTGTCGGTGAATAATCAAGGGTTTGAGTTCCTACCAGAATGAAAGATGTATGTACTTTTAAATTATCTCGGTCCAGACTCTATTTATTTATTATTCCTTCAGTAAACTTTAAAAATATCAGCTGTTGGCCAATTCGCATTCTCAGCAAAATGGAAATAACCACAAGAGAATAAGAGATAATCTCTTTGGATATTTGTGAGCATTTTTAGCAAGTTGGCACAGAAAGCAGAATCCTTGGTTAGTCAAATGTGGCTTAACTTAAGACAACTAGAGTTCACAAAAACAATAAAAAACAGGCTCTGGTATTTTTGTCTTCCTGTAGAGTCTGATTTCACAAGAGTGAAGCTGCATTCAATGCACTGGGAATATCACTGAAGGAATATCACTGTGCTGGGGCTACGAGATTCTTGCCAGAAGCCAGTCCCAGCATGTCAGCAAGGACTGAATCCCTGGGAATGGCTGATGGCATTTCCTAAAACCTGAAAGGGATGCATAAATTGATATCTTGCTGCCAGGCAGCTCAGGGCATTTTAATCTACATGTTATTGCTTCCTACTGGCCAAACACCTGAACAGCTGGAGGCATTTCCTCAAATCTGACAATGGACTCTGTGTAGGAAACCTGACCCTTTGAAGTGTATATCTCCACCTCGCCTTCGGACAAATTGTGTTAATAAAAAGCATGGGGTCCTGAGACTAAGGAGATCTTAGTTCCTTTTAGCTAAGCTCCTCTGACCCCCAAATGCCTTTGAAAATTATATTTTGTCTCTGGACTCTTTTACTTAAGTTACATACAGCCTTTCTCCAGATTGCAGAACCCTTCTTGATGCCAGAACAAGAACTCCGGCATTAATAGCATCCCGAACTGAGACTTCCTGAACCCTTGCAGCACCAACAGATTCTATTCTGTCTAACTCCACATGTATGACTTCTTACTGTGTGCCTTGGAAAAGCCATTCTCAGTGTATTCTGTGGTCTTCAGTTTCCTCTTCCAAGAATGGGATTTGGCTGATTCCATTCCCACTGGATCTGGCCCTGCTCCTCTTCACCCCTCATCTCATATGCCCATCTCACACTGCGCCAGACACACCAGCCTCTTCTGTTCTTCATTCATGTCACCTGTCTCCAGCCCAGGGTCTCTGCATTCCCTAGTCTCTCTGCCATTGTTATCCTCATCCAGTTTCAGTGCACCACTTTACATAGCTTTATTTCTTATTGGTTATATTACTATTTTAAACAATGAATGTATTTATTTTCCTGCTCATGTGTTACTCTTCCCAGAATATAAGCTCCATAGACGCAGGGCAGATCCTCTTTCATTATTATTGACCTCATATTCTGAATCCTTAGAGTAATGTTTGGAATATAGTATCTACTCAATAAATAATTTCCAGATGATATATATTTTTTAAATTTATTGACAGTACTCTATATTTTTTATCATAGCATATAGTATTTGCTCACTTCTAATGCTTGTGACATTTGGATGCACCTGACCATGAATGTTATTTTATTATAGTGTTGCCCTCCTCATCCCCTTCCTCACTGCAGAAGTGTGTCTTGTAATTGACTTTGTCTTACAATCAAGAAAGTACATTCTATAGATAAGAACTCCACTAGTCCTCTGGACAATGGAGTGCATTTTTAACTTCAGTGTTCAAATGAACTACCTTGGAGTCTCATCTATGTATAATGAGGAAGGGGGCTGAGGTTTTTTTAAGCACCCACAATGACAAATCCAGTTCTTTGCCTAGATCTCCAACTATTTTATGTCCAACTAGGGAGCTCATTTTCTCAATGTGTCTTGGAGCCTGGAAGCTACTCTCCTCTCCCAGTACCAGTGCCAATACCCCTGGCATTGATAAATATACTACTTCTCTCCTTTCCATTACGACACTGCTGATAGAAATCATAGCTTATAGCAAATTGTACTGAAAATGTTTTGTGTGCAGGGGGATGGGACACTTAAAGGGATTTACAATGAAGCATAACATGGAAACTAATTAGAATAAAATATTATTATAAATATCCTAAATCCATCTACTAATCCCCTAAATAAGAAATTTCTGATTGATATTTTTACTTTTAGTCTCTGTTCTTCAGTGTGTCTGTCTCATTTAACACATTTTCTTTCTCCAAAACTGTAAGTCTCAATTTTCATTTTTCTTTTTCATTTGGAATACCTAGGCTTTGTATTTTCATCTCCTTTTTCCTGATCATATCTAGTAAAATTTCCACAAGCAAACAGCTCATCAAGTAATTTTTCTACATAGAATCATCTCTTCTACAGAGGTCATACCATTTTCTTGGTATGCAAAAGTGCCTGCAGGCAGTTCTTACTTTCAATAGTGTTTGCTTTTATAAATCTTGCTACAATAATACACTATACACTTATCCTCACTTTTCTATTGTGCATTATTCTATACCTTTGGTAGAAAACAAAAGTATGACCTTATCTCTGATCTGTTTGGTCTTCACTCCATAGACAATGGGGTTGAGTGCAGGTGGAATAACTATGTAGAGGTTGGCAAACATGATGTGGAAAGTACGTGAAACATTATGTCCAAAGCGATGAGCGAGGATGGAGAAAAAGGCAGGTGTATAACACATGAGGATGACACAGACATGGGAACCACAGGTACCAAGTGCCTTCTGCCGGGCAGCTCTGGAAGGGAGGCGAAAAACAGCACAGAGAATAAGAGCGTAAGAAATGGCAATGAGAATCACGTCTGAGATGACTGTCATGATGGGAACACAAAAGCCATACCAGATGTTGACGGAGATATCAGCACAGGCCAGCCGGGCCACACCTATGTGTTCACAGTATGTGTGGGGTATGATGCGTGTCCGACAGAAAGGCAGGCGTGTGAGCAAAAATACATCTGGCAAGATGATACAGAAGCTTCGAAAAGAGATGCCCACAACAATCTTGATGATCATCCTTGGGGTCAAGATAGTGGTGTATCTTAAGGGAGAACAGATGGCCACATAGCGATCAAATGCCATGGTCATCAGGATGGCTGAATCCAGGACAAAGCTATAGTGGAGGAAGAACATTTGTGTGAGGCACCCTGGGAATGTAATTTCTCTAGCCCCAAGCCAAAAGATACTGAGTGTTTTAGGAACACCAGCTGTGGACAAGATGAGGTCAGTCATCGCCAGCATGGAGAGAAAGAAGAACATGGGTTGGTGAAGGCTACGCTCCACAGAGATGAGGTAGAGAAGGATGCAGTTTCCCACCACAGCCACAATATAGATGATACAGAAGGGAATCCCAATCCACACATGGGATTGCTCCAGGCCTGGAATCCCCACCAGGATGAAGGGTCCTGGGTTGTAACTGCTCAGGTTGAAAGTGATCATGACAGGTCAAGATGTCCCGGATCCTGAGGACAGAGGGTGGTAGAAGATAGTTAAGGGTCACTTGGGTCACTCTCACCTGCAACCATTCATCATTATCAATTCCTAAAGATAAACTGATCATATAATTTATCATCCCAAATAGGAATGTTTGATGTGAATAAAGGTTTATATCATAATAATGACAGGTAAACCACGATTGTCTTAGATGTAT
Source organism: Myotis davidii (assembly GCF_000327345.1). Lineage (NCBI taxonomy): Eukaryota > Metazoa > Chordata > Mammalia > Chiroptera > Vespertilionidae > Myotis > Myotis davidii. The sequence continues at coordinate 128,837 of NW_006281839.1, read as the reverse complement.
TTGGAATATATGA
>NW_006281839.1:125896-128713 GCF_000327345.1 Myotis davidii | reverse complement strand
ATTTAAACATAGTTTGCATGACTTTATGGACATTATTGGTTAAGATCTGCTTGTCTGTCATTGTGGAATATCAATCTCTGCCTCAGGACAATTACTCATAACTACCTGGTGACTGTGGCTCTTAGGTTTGTAAGGTCAACAACCCCTTATTGCCATTCAAAAACCTAAGTCAGCTTAAGAAACACTAGCTGAGTTCCAACAGTATGCTGGATAACTCAGGGTTGTTGTTTTTTCCAGTTGTTTGAAAAACATTTATTTGGAATGTGGCATTTTTTAACAAAATAAAATAAAAATAGTCATTCTCAAAATAAATCTCTTTATAAAGTTAGTAAATTGGTGATTATATATACTTAAGAAGTCACAAATAAACATTTTGTTGTTTTTATTTTTTTGCCTTTTTTAATTTTATTGTTTAAAGTATTATAAGTAGTATTACATATTCTTTTTGCCCCATTGATCTCCCACCGACCTCCCCCTGCCCCACCCCCCTGCACATGCCCTCACAACCCCTGCTCCAGTGTCTTGTGTCCATTGGTTATGCTTATATGCATGCATACAAGTCTTTTGGTTAATCTCTTACCCCCCCTCCAACCCTCTTCTACCTTCCCACTGTAGTTTGACAGTCTGTCCGATGCTTCTTTGCCTCTGTGTCTATATTGTTCACTGTATCTATATGGCATTTATCTTTCACTGACTCGCTTATAACTCAGTTTTAAATTAGAAACATTTTCTATAGCTGAGGTTGATGAGCTCTTGCTCTTGCTCATGCAAAATAATAAAAATTAAAAATTGTTTTTCAGAACCCTATATGCTATACAGCTGTATAACAATCTAATGTTTTGGACTTAATGGCACTAGTAGTCAAGATTGCTGTCCGAAAGAAGGATTGTTTTCTTGTCAACACATATTCTGAAATAGACGATAGACTCTTAGTACACATGCTTTCTCAGATACAGGCACATACTTAATACTTACAACCCCTGATATACTCTGAACTATATTTACATTCTCTCATACATTTTACCATCATATGTTTACCTTACATTATCTTACACAAACATAAACAACCATTCCTCTCTCTCTCCCTCTCTCTCTCTCACACACACACACACACTCACACACGCATGCACACATACACACACACACATGCACACACCAGACATATATGCACTGCAAACACACACACACCAATGAAATCACACCAGACACATATGCACTGCACACACACAACAATGAAATCGTAATCAAAATATTCTATGATTGGATTTTGGATTTTGGCACTTCCATTGCTATGTAACAACTGCCCAAAACCTTTACTTGAAAAATTTCACTTTTAAAGACTAATCCCCAATACCTGCTTCCTTCTCAAATACATAGAACACTATTTATAATCTTCAGATAACAAACTGTACAGCAAGGCCAGGGGTTCCCAAGATCAGAACTAAGAGGAAGCTTATGATGGCCATATGCCTCAGATTCTAAATCTGACAATGACATAACTCATCTTAAACCTTATGTCTACCCCTATTTTGAATCTCATTCTTAGGTCCAGCTCACCATATCTTCCATCTCCCAGACCAATACTTAATTTCTCCAGTCTTCTGCTTTGCCAAATGAGGAACAGGTTGCTCTTTTCTTTTCTTTTCTTTTCTTTTCTTTTCTTTTTTCTTTTCTTTATGACCGTCCCTTATCTATAAATACAAACACTTTTCTTACAGCAACTCAAAATCTTCCTCTACTGTGTCTTCATAATTCAGAGGTTCTAGGTTCTGGGAACACAGCTCTGAGTTCAGGCAGTCCAGTCTCCGTCTGCTGAGTATCTGTGTTCTCCAATTTAGCTTCACGTTGGCTCTCTTGTCCATTTGGGTTCCTGCGCTCATCTATTGCCAACAGCAAAGATCTGATTGGGTTGTTGAAACCTCTCTTCTGTATAGTGTATAGTGAAACCTCTCTTATTTATCCAACAACATATGGCATCAGCCCCCTAAAATTATATACTTTGAATGATAGCTCTTCCAGCTTGTCTGAGGTCATCCTTCTTTTATACACATGTGAAGAAGTCTTTTCTAGCTTTTATATTTTTATGCACTCAGATGCAATAGATGTTTATACAGTCATTCAAAAGTACATATAAACATATATGGGCACATGTGAAGAAAGATAATCTGAGGTTTATCATTCTACAACAAATTTACAATGTGGGCAAGCTACATGACAGTCTGGTTTTGCAATAAGTCAATAACATTAAAAAGAGATGGGGCTTAAAAGAGGAAAATGCAATTCTTGACTGGATTCTGGTTAAATAAGCCAGGAATAAAAGAAAAATGGTGTATAATTGAGTAAATTTAAATATGAAGTAGGTATTAGATGATATTAAGTAATTAGTATTATTTTTATTAAACATGATTATGTTATTGCTGGGGTCCAACCCCAGCAGGTTCAGGGGTCCCCTTTGGGACGGAGGGTGTCGGCAAAGAAGGAATGACACTGAGGCAGCGTTCACTTGATCAGCAGCCTAGCCAGGATCACCAGCCAAGTTCTGGTGGTTATTGTCTTCTTACATCTGTATTTATACCAGTTAATTTTAATCCTGTCAATTTCTATTGCAAAGGTTAGGGCATTTCTTATCTCCATTCCAGGGAGTAAAGATTATGTAACTTAACCGTCATTGTTTGTAGTTAAAGTGATTAACTACCTATCTGGCACTTAGTTAAGGAGTTTTATCCCCTCCCTAAATTCAGGGGAAAATCCCCACCTGGGGAAACAACCTTTCTTGGAGAGGGGACCTTGATTAAAACTCATAGTGCTAAGGGGAGT
>NW_006281839.1:124063-124794 GCF_000327345.1 Myotis davidii | reverse complement strand
CCTTTCCTAACTTCAGGGAAAAATCCCTACCTGGGGAAACAACCTTTCTCGGAGAGGTGACCTTGGTTAAAACACATAGTGCTAAGGGGAGCAAACATATTAAGAACAGTATGCTATATACGCCAGGTCCCTTGAAACATATGCTGTGCAGATGTTTCTTTCCTGCAGCGACTGTGTCAAGCAGCAAGGATGGACCGGCTTCCGGCATGTTATTATGATATACACACACATACACAATTGCCCACAGTATCTTAATAAAATATTGGCAAAGAGTATGTGTTCTGGAGCCAGAAAAGTAGGCACTTTAATACCAGTTCCATAATTAACTAGCTGTGTGAACTTGGAACTTGGGCAAGCTTACTTGTACTATATGATCCTTGGGCTCCTCATTTTCAAAAAGAGACCAATATTTCTAATTTTTGCTGTTATTATTAAGATGAAATAAGACACTCTCCAAAACCACATTTTAGTGTAGTACCTGGCACATAATAAGCATTTAATTTTTACTAGATTATATTTTATATCATCAGTATTATTACTAGAAGTTAAACCACAGAGTGAAAAAAAGAATCAAAATAGACAGATGCATAAAAACTAAGGGCACCCCTGGGCACACACAAACCCACAGACTTAATTCCACTCTTAAGTTAGGGCTACGGGTCCTTGTCAGACGTTTGATAGAGAAATTGCCTGACAACTTACAATGGCAATTCTATATATATATATATATA
>NW_006281839.1:121913-122632 GCF_000327345.1 Myotis davidii | reverse complement strand
AGGAAGGGAGTGGGAAATAGTAAAGGGTAAAGGAAGCCAAATATATGATGACAGAAGATTACTTGACTTTGGGTGGTGGGGACATAGTACAATATACAGATCATGTATCATAGAGATGTACACTTGAAAATCATATAATCTGATTAACTAATATCACCCCAATAAATTTAATAAAAATAAATAAATAAAAAGGAAGAAGCCTAGCAAAGTGAAAATCAGAAAAGGGAAAATTAAACTTAAAAAATATCAAGTGAAGCAAAAGATGCTTTGTACTATTAAAAGAAACACACCTAATGAACATGTTGTCATATTCAGATGTCTCTTCTTGGCACTCTGATTTTAAATATATAAGTATATAAAATAAATTTTCCTCTTTTTAAAACATATTTTCAGACACATGTAAAAAAGTGAATTTAGACCACCAACTTACACCATACACAAAAATAAACTCAAACTGGACAAAGGACTTAAATGTAAGATGGGAAACCATAAAAATATTAGAGGAATCCACAGGCAGCAAAATCTCAGACATATGCCTTAACTGACACAGCTCCTAGGACTGTGATGGCGAACCTATGACACACATGTGAGAGGTGACACGCAAACTCATTTTTTGGGTTGATTTTTCTTTGTTAAATGGCAATTAAATATATAAAATAAATATCAAAAATATAAGTCTTTGTTTTACTATGGTTTCAAATATAAAAAAAATTCTATAT
>NW_006281839.1:112184-114114 GCF_000327345.1 Myotis davidii | reverse complement strand
CGCAACCCAGGTACATGCCCTTGACCGGAATCGAACCTGGGACCTTTCAGTCTGCAGGCCGACGCTCTATCCACTGAGCCAAACCGGTTTTGGCTACAATGGCAATTCTTAACCCAACTATATAATTGTCCATTTATTCTAATCTTTTGAGTCCCATTGATGGAGCATATACAATACTGGAGAGCATGCCCTTGGCTTATAGTTGGGAGTTGCTCAAGAAAGAAAGCTATAGTACTTAGTTCCTGGCTCCTAGAAAGTGAGACACAGAGTTTTTAATTCCCTCCCCATTTCTCTCCAAATCTGAGTCCAAACAGCATCTCTTGGAACAGCCAGGACTTACCTAATCTCCAATAGAGCCAAATAGAGAGAAGAAAGATTGTGCCGACCAGCATACAGAGGACCTACAAGAGGGGCAGAGCTACCAAACAAAGAAATAAATGAAGAGGAGAGGAAGGGACTGATGGGCAGGTGATTCCCTCCTCATTTATTTTTTCTGGTAACTGCTCCACATGGGGAAGAGGTAGATAGTGAGGGCCTGAGGGACCCTGTCTCTCAAGGGAAGAGTATAAAGAAGCTTATGTTAATCCTGCCCATGATTGCGCACTAACATTGCCTCGGGGAGCATTTTTGGTTTTGCATTTGCGTGTGAGATGATGTGCCTGTGGGTGTGCAGTTGTGTGTGCATGTGTGCCTATCACATCACTAGGTTTTGAGTCCATGCTCTCACTTACTAGATAAAAGATTTTGGACAAGTTTTCTATAAAAATGTGATCATCTAATTCCGACCCATTAAGGTTATATAAGGATTGACAAATTAAATAGGACAGAACATGTGAAAATCAATAACACAGTGCACCCATTAAAATTATTAAATGTCCCACTTCAAGATAGTCTAATATTGTTTTTCAGAGTGAGGCCCCAGGCACTACACTAATAAGCTCTACAGTGGAGTCTTGTACTGTTTATGTTTCCCTAGCAGACCAGCATATATGTGGATGTAAGCATAAAGGACATGCAGCTCAGCCTCCATCCCACGCATAGGATTGAATGAGGAAATTGGTACAAATGTGTTTTTGATCAATACTGAGGTGACCTCTAGTGGAAAAATATAGAATTTGTATATTCTAAATTCCAGGTCAAGATAAAAGCAAATAAATAAGCAACCTCCATAGCAAGAGTTCATCGTTTCTGAGAACATTTAATATAGTACACAAATCTAAAGCTTTACATGAAATCACTTCTATAATTCTCTTAACAACCCTATGAAATAGGTAAAACATTTATACAGTTTTAAAGATATAGAAACTGAGGCAGAGAGATATTAAGTAGCTTACCAAAGGTCACACAATAAGAAAATGGTAGACCTGAGGATCCAATGTAAGGAGTCCTAGACTCCTGTGCATATAACCAAACCTCTCTATAAAGTATGTGGCACGTGGCATGTACATGATATATTGATAGCAATGGTATAAAATTAAATCACATAAAGGAAACATAGAAAACTGACTATATGCGACAAATTAGCATCATAAAATCATGCACATCACTTAGGTTACAATTATAGATTGTTTGAACTTCTTAACACTGAAGTCTTTTAAAATAAAATCTGATTATATGTTGCTCACCTGGGAAAGATCTAAAACAGACAGACAAGTGTACTTCAGACAATTTTAAATATAAAGGTGGGATATAAAACAAACTTGTAGACACAGACAATAGTATGGTGGTCACTGGAAGGAAGGGAGTGGGAAATAGTAAAGGGTAAAGGAAGCCAAATATATGATGACAGAAGATTACTTGACTTTGGGTGGTGGGGACATAGTACAATATACAGATCATGTATCATAGAGATGTACACTTGAAAATCATATAATCTGATTAACTAATATCACCCCAATAAATTTAATAAAAATAAATAAATAACAAGGAG
>NW_006281839.1:110428-111165 GCF_000327345.1 Myotis davidii | reverse complement strand
TTTGTGAATACAAATTTATGAGTAAATCTAATACCGACGTCAAGTATGCATTTTTTCTATACATAATACATTTGATATTCTTAGCAGATAAGCTAAGCAGTATAATTAACACTAATTTGTATAGTTAAATTTCTATTTTTGAAAATTGACAAAAAATCAAATTAGATTATTTTTTATTCAAATCAAATTTATAGGATTATGGCTTAAAAATTGTTTTTTTTTTCTGTTAAATGTAAGACAGATATAGAGGACACTGAGTGGGATATTAAAGGAATGCATTTGTTTATATTTTTACTTACTTATTTACCTACTTGTGTGTTTACTTACTTGCTAAGATGAGAGATACCTAGCCATGACTTCTTGGTTCCTAACCCAATTCTGTATACATAGCATACCAATTCCCCAGTTTGATTAGGGATATATATATATGAAGTAGTATGCAAATTAGGTCAGGACAACGTTATGGTCATGACCAGCTCAGGAGGAGGGGCCAAGTGTGGGCCCGGAGCCTGAGAGAACAACAGACAAGGCAGCCCACACCTGGCCCTAGCGGCCTGTAGCGCAGCGGCTGGGGCCAGGTGCCAGGCTAGAGCCGGAAAGAACAACACACATAGTGGCCCACGCCTGGTCCCAGAGCTGGAGAGAACAGCATGCAGGGGGCCGGAGCGGAGACACAAACCCGCAGGAGGGCCTGGCCCCCAACAACCCCATGGCCACAGTGTCAGTCCTGCCTCTGC
>NW_006281839.1:109210-110124 GCF_000327345.1 Myotis davidii | reverse complement strand
AGGAAGAAAGGTCATATCCTATGAAAGAGACATCTTGAAAATGCCTAAAGAAAGTTGTCATTTTTTCATAGTGAAGTGACTGGAGCCTGTGTTGATGAAAACACCTTGGCAGTTACAGAGGTCAGCAGTGGCAGCAGCAGTGGGGTGATAGGGGCAGCGTTTTCCCCTGATCAACTGGTCACCTCCCGCAGACGGAGGCCAGACTGTGGCTTAGGCCCATTCCCCATGGGGAGAAGCCTAAGCCATCAGTAGGACATCCCCTGAGGGCTCCTGGACTGTGAGAGGGGGCAGCCTGGGCTGAGGGATGCCCCCTCCCCCCATCCAGGGCATGAATTTTGTGCACTGGGCCTCTAGTATAAGCAGAAGCAATGGATGCAGAAAACAGGGTGTGAGGGTGAGGGTGAGGGCAGGACTGAGGGGATGGGAACGACAATGGGGGAATAAGGACACATTTGCAATACCTTAATCAATAAATATATATATGTATTTTCCATAGGCCTCCTTCTAATTCTCTTGATGCTTTGAAAACACATATCTAGCTATAGCAAGTTTAACAACCTGTCACTCACTTATCCAAAACCTTTTCCTCAAGTAGCACAACATCCTGGATGATGTTATTTTGTTACTGAAAGTCAGCCACCCAATTCCAAGGCCATATCTTGAAGATACTGTAATCCAAAATTAGCTAAGCTCATGCTCACACAGTCAGACATTTTACTTTGGATCTATCCAATTGTATTATTCCATTATTCCTAATTTATTCTTCAACAACCTCAAGCTCTCTAGGAAAGTGAATTTTCCACTATTCATTCATTGCCCAGGTATCTTTGCATTCCTCTTTATCTAAGTTAAAGATAATTCATCATTTCAACCATCCCTTTTAAATAGAGGCCTGGTGGATGAAATTCATGCTC
>NW_006281839.1:99786-108717 GCF_000327345.1 Myotis davidii | reverse complement strand
ACTGCCCCCTCTGCTGTCCTGGTAGATACCAAATGCACCCCTTCTGGCCTGGTAGCCTCTCACAGCCCCCGCTACCACCCGCCGGGTGGTCACCCCACACAGCCTGCTGCTCAGTCATTTGGACGTGCCTCGCTAACCCCCATCAGCTTTGTCACCCCTCTCAGCCTGTTTGGTCATCCGTTTGATTGTTTCAGCCCCTGGCTCTTTATATATATATATGAATTGTTTTACTTGCTCTATCAACTTTCTACCATATATGTGAAATAAAACTCAGTTCCTAAATTAATCAACCTAATGTCCCACAGCTTATTAGTGGAAGAGCACCCTGGTTATTAAGTATTCAACTTGGTTTTAAACATTACCATGAGCAGCTCCTGCTTCATTAACATCTACATGGATTGAGCACATCAATCACTATCTCTTGGCACCTAATATTTTCCCATGATGTTCCAAGCTCCTGTGTAAATCAGCATCTCATGGGTTTTCTCTCCTACCAAACATCCTAGGGAATTTGGCTCCAATCATTTCTTGGGGAGTGAAGTGCTGAAAAGACACATGAACTGGAGAAACACATACCCCATTTTAATCTGTTCTCTTCTACTAATTAGCTGTGGGACATTGGGACATATCTCATAAGTTTATAAATTTCTTTAACTCCCTGAAGGAATTCTTTCTTTTATGATATTTTTTCAAAATTAACTTGAATAAATATACCTATGTGTGTGTATGTGTGTGTAAGTATAAGTGTGCATCTACATAACTTTCCCAGATTTTTCTTTTTCTGACCTATTCCCAATAAAGGGCCTTAAAACAGTTCCAGCCTCCATGTAAAATGTTCTGTAACACAAGACTGGGACTGGAGTAGACTTGATAGCAAAGTTTGGGAACTTGACAAATGAGCTTCAGTGGAATCATTTTCTGTTCCTCTCAAGGGCACACATCCATCCCAAGGGACACGGACACAGCTCATACTTTTCTGAGATCATGAGAGCAAACATTTATTATATTGTGCAGAACACTTAAATAGGTGCTTTACATTGGTTGACAGTTTCTCACAAAGATCTTTAAGAGTTAGGTGCAGTTTAAAATCCAATTTTTATTTTATGAGAAGAAACAAAAATAAATCCATCATTACACACCTTGTAAGAGAATAGACAGGATTTAAACTCAGACACTCTGAACATAAAATGTTCACTCTTGGTACATATATTACATTTGTTCCCTCCCCCTAAACTCTCCGGACAACCTGCTGTATGTTGGGCAACAAATAGATATACACTAAAATACTATTTAGTTCTGGAATGATTATGGATTGTCCTAGAGTCATGGTTAATGTCTCTTCAAGTTAGGGTTAAAGAAAATGTGGAAAAATGGGAGGGTAGAGGTATGATACTAATACTTTTCTGTTGATAGGAGGATTTAGATACCTTTTGCTGATAATATAGGAAAGGGTAGCTGAGTAAATAAGCTTCTCTTCTAACCCAAGAATCAATAAATGAAGGGAGACAGCAAGGAGGAGAAGGTCTGAATGGAGCAGTGAACTCAGGTGCAGGAGATGAGCCCCAGGACAAGGGTCACTACACAGAAGTGAGTGAGGGAGGGAGAATGTTCAGGAGCTCGGTGGGCACAGAGTCATGGGAACTGGGCAGTTCCAAGGATTGAAATAGGGATAAACAACCTGAGAAAAGTGACATTTAGAGAATTTGTAGATGAGTGACCCATGGTTTGTGACATTAAAAAATGAGACAGTGCTTGCTTCATAGTCTAGGAAAACCCCTACTCGGCGGGGAGGAACAGCCATGGAAAGAGTCAAGACCTTGGGATCAGAGGTAAAAGAGTCCTCAAAGGCATTGTACTCAGATGCATTCTGTAACCCTACAACCCAGTAGCCATTTTCAGGTCTGAATCTGGAGTAAGCATTTGGATAATTTGTCTGGGGGTTAAAAACAAACCCAGAGCTTTTCTTTCCATTGAGATTGCTTCTTTTACTGTATACCCCCAGAATCCAGGCAATTTTCCCAGACACGTCAACTTCCCAGTAACATTTCCCAGAAGAGAAATTTTGGCTGCCCCATACATCAAAAGCAGAAAAGTTACATGGGTATACATTCCTAAACATAACATCATTCCCAACAGTCACTTGTCTCTGATCCTCAGAAACGACAACATTGGAAACATCATTGAATGGATTCAGCGTCAAGTCCACTGTAGGAAAAATTACATAGTCAGGTGAATTAAACATGGCATGTGTCTTGTGATATTTTGAGGAGGAATATGGGAATTGACTGGGAGGAACATGAGTTAATGGGTCAGTGAGGAGTAGATCAGTTAAGAACTGTTGTATGTATGTCTGTGTGGGTGGAACACATGTAATTGAGATCATGGGACCTAAGAGTAAGCACAGCTTCTGAAATGGGATCAGAACATGGCGATTTGAAGAACCTGTAACTTCTTACCCCAGTAGCTTTGGACTTCTGCCAGCTCTGAAATGACAAAAGTTTCAATGATGATGTTAGAAGCAAAGGAGGAAACTCTGATAACCTGCCCTTTCTCTTGAGAGGGTGGGGAAGCCTCTGAGGCTGTCAGCTGGGGAAGGAGGACACCTGGCCATTCCCAAATATATGTGTCCACATCTTCAGCACATGGTCTCTATGTCTTCTTGTGAGGCCTACGTCCTCTCTTTTATCCTCATATAGAAACAACATCCATTCCTCCACGTGCTCTGGTACTGTAAGAATCTCACACACCCTTCCTCTGGTTTTCCTCACCTTTAAACACTTGCAGCATCCCATTCAGATCTGGAAATCGGAATGTACTTAGTTTCTTGGAAACAATTTTTGGCTTCTTCAAGGTCCAGATCTCGCTCCTAGAGAAGACAAAAATTGATCCCTCACACTTCTTACCTTTTGTCTCTCCAAGACCACTGTCTTTCTCACCTTTCATTCCATTGATGCCTTCTCACTTGAATCCTCTTCAATGAAGAACCTAAGGGAGGGACAGATGAAAGCCCTGACACTGCAACCAGAAGAAATGTCTTCATGTCTACCTTTCTATCTCCCCTCTGTGTGACCTTGGGAAGAACTTATTCTCAAGAAGCTCATGTTCATCCTACCAAAATGAAATAATAATAATAATAATGATAACCCCATACTCTCCATTTCTTAAAATAATACACTATTAGATGTATTGGTGGTACCTTTAAAAGTTTGGTGCCTCCAATAAAAAGTATTTCACATATGGAGGAGTCACTGCCATCTCAGTGGTTCCTCCAGGAAGAGGCCAGAGATGAAGGTCCCCAAGCAGATGCTTAGTGGAGAGACTCTAAAACCTGGCTACTGAGAGCTTTAGGTTATCAAGTGGGGGGCTTCTGTACTGCAAGTCTGAAGTGTTTTCTAAGTCTATTAATCCAATACAGATGCTGAGCATAACATAAAATGTCACAGCCTCTGGGGAATCATTACAAATATTTGAGAAAGGAGAAGTTAATACATCAAAATTAATAGTGGTCTGAATTTCATGTGCTTGATGCTGCCAAGTGTGTATGCAACTTTAGTCAAAGAAAGACACCTTTCCTACAAGTTGCTAATATGTGTAAACAAAAAGAGATGTATTATTGACACCAGAACTAAAGCCATTATTCCCTGAGACTTGTATCTTTCCTTTCCTACAAGTTGCTAATATGTGTAAACAAAGAGATTTATTATTGACACCAAGACTAAAGCCATTATTCCCTGAGACTTATATCTTTCTTCTTTCTTTCCTTTCTTTTTCTTTCTTTCTTCCTTTCTTTCTTTCTTCCTTCCTCTCCAAAAAACATCACCTAGAAAGATCTTGTTTCTTCTATTATTAGGGTGAAAAAGAAATATAAAGAAACCATCTTTGTGGAAAATTTGGGGGCCTAGCAGAGAAAAAGGAAAAGATCCTTCCCGTGATAAGACAGGCACCTATTAAGTGTAGAAGCAAGAGACTAAGGTTTGACTAAAATGAGTGAAGTCATGGAATTCTGATACTGTAACCTCTTATTTCTTTCTTTTATAAAATCACTTTTAATTTTTTTAATTACAGTTCACATACAATATTATATTAGTTTTGGTGTATATCCCAGTAATTAGACATTATCAAACTTATTAAGTGATCATCCCCCAAAAATATCATACACATATGACACCATACAGAGTTATTAGAATACTATTGAATATATCCCCTATACTATACTTTACAGCCCCATGACTATTCTTTAACTACTAATTTGTATTTCTAAATACCTTCAGATTTTCACCAGTCCCCCCAACCTCCCTCCCATCTGGCAACTGTCAAAATGTTCTGTGTATCTAAGTGTGGTTCTGTTGTGCTTGTTTGCTTATTTTGATATTTAGATTCAATTGTTGATAGATATGCATTTATTAACATTTTATTGTTCATATTTTTTAACCTTTCTTTTTATTTCTTCTTCTTAAACAAGACTCTTTAACATTTCATGTAGTACTAGTTTGATGACTATGAATGCATTTAGCTTTTTCTTGTCTTGGAAGCACTTTACCTGTCCTTCAACTCTAAATAATAACTTTGCTGGGTAGCGTAATCTTGGCTGTAGGTCCTTGCTTTCCATCGCTTTGAATATTTCATGGCACTCCCTTTAGGCTTGCAAAGTTTCTCTTGAGAAATCAGCTGACAGTCTTATGGGAACCCTCTTATAGGTAACTAACTGCTTTTCTCTTGTTGCTTTTAAGATTCTCGTTTTGTCTTTAATCTTTGGCATTTTTTAAATTTAATATGTTTTTTATTATTGACAGTTTTACTGATGTCCCCCATTTTTGCACACTTTATCCCCTCTCTACCCATTGCAGACTGTCCCCACACTATTGTATGTGTCCATGGGCTATGCATATAAGTATGTAAGTTATTTGATTTATCTCTTCTTGTCTCCCCTCCTCCCCCCTGAGATATGTCAATGTGGTCCAAGTCTCCATGCCTTGGTTCTTATTTTGATGGTCAATTCATTTTGTTCCTTAGATTTCACAAATAAGTGATATCATATGATATTTTTCTTGCTCATATTAGCTGATTTCACTTAGCATATAATAGTTTCCAGGTGGCATTTTAATTAAGATGTATCTTGGTATAGGCTTCTTTGGATTCATCTTGTTTGGGACTCTTATTTCTAATACTTCTATTATCCCTAACTCTGTGACCTCCCACCACCCAAATTTCATACCATTATAAAGTTTCACCTGTCATCAGCAGGTGAAATAATGTAATACCCAAGTTTCCCACATCTATGATTGTTTAAAATTATGATTTATTCAAGATTACTCTTATAGTTATAATTCTTTCATGACACAAAAAAGAGTATGCCTGGTCTCACATACACGTACCTTCTTATGGCGTTAATCACATCCTGGGAAGAAGAGAAAAAAAACATAAATCAAGAGTAAGGTTGACATATTTAGAAAATTAAAATGGTTAGTTAAAATTTAATTTGAAAATATCACAAATATGTTTTAGTGAAAACATGGGCTCTACAATATTTAAGATACTCTTCTAATAAAAAATAATGTGTTGCTTATCTGCAATTCAAATTTAACTACACATTCCTTATTTTGGCAACCCTCAAATGAATGATAAGCCCTCCTACCTATAAAGTTTTACTCACCTTCTTCCTCATACACTAGCACCCCCTAATATGTCTTGAATAAATAGATGATCAGAATAAATATATGGGGGGGGGGGATTGAAGAGAAAAGACCCAAAATAACCATCCTAGAGGACTCATGTGAAGATGTTAGAACGGTGTTTCCAAGATCTGGAGATGGAATATATTTAAAAGGCAGAGATGGGAGCAGAGGAGGCCAGGAGTGCAGCCACGCCAACATCCAGACCGACCTACACACCACCCTAGACCTGTGCAGGGGGCCACTTGCCAGCTACAATCTATGTGGAACCACCACTGAGCCCTGGCAATGAGTGGTGCAGTAGCACACTGCAGGCTTCCAGATATATGCAGTGAGCACTCGCCATAGAGACCTCCCAAACCATGCCTCCTTGCTGGTGTTCCCTGACCCCACACTGTGAGTGCAAGCCAGGGGTACCCTGAACCCCAGCCCCACTTAGACCCCAGGTTTTCACTGCTGTTGCAACCCAGAGCCACCAGGCATGTGCCCTGCCTGGGCCGCAGGACCATGCTGCTGGTGCAACATGGAGACACCTGGCATGCCAAGCCCTGGGTCACAGGACCATCTTGCCAGAATGAGCTGGAACCACCTGAAACCCCATCCAGACCCCCTAACTGCACTGCAAGTGAGCTGCCAGAGGAACTAGGGCACCACCCTGCCACTGTTGCTAGGAGGTCGGCACAGTGAACTGCATGCCAGAGGGATTTGGATCCTCACAGAGAGTCACACATAAGAGGAACTGTGCACATACCCCTGCCCACCTCAAGCATCTGCAGCAGACAGCAGAGGGACTAGATATATGGGAGAAAGGAGTACAACTCAAAGCAAAGACAATAAAGGTGTAAGACTCATGGCAGATCCATCCTCTGAGCTAAGGAGTCCCAGACTATTGAACTGGTAGGGGCTTCAACCTCTCAGACCCCAAGCAGGGTGCCCAGGGCCAGAAAGAGACAGCAAAGTGGGGAGACAAAGATACAATCCCCAAAGGAAAGAAAAGGTGGAATCTCCATAAAAAGAAATGAATGAAATGGAGGCCAGCAATATGTCATGGAAAGAATTCAGATTAATGATTATAAGGATGCTCAACTGTCTGGATGAGAAATTCATCAACATTTGTAAGAATTAAGTAGAAATAAAGAATGACATATCTGCAATAAGAACACAATGGAAGGCTTCAACAGTAGACCAGCAGAAGTAGAGGACTCAATCAGTGAGTTAGAAGACAAGGTCAATAAAAACACCCAATCTGAACAGCAATTGGAAAAAAATCAAAAAACAGGAGAGATAAAGGGAACTTTGGAACAACATGAAACAAAGCAAACTCTGTATAATAGGGGTGTCAGAAGGACAAGAATCAGAACAAGGAATAGAAAACCTATTGGAAGAAATAATGACAGAAAATTTCCCTGACTTGTGGAAGGAAAGTCATACAAGCACAGAGAGTCCCAAACAAGATGAACCCAAAAAGACCCACACCAAGACACATTGTAATTACAATGGCAAATGTTAATGACAATGAAAGCATCTTAAGGGCTGCAAGAGAGAGACAGAATGTTACCTACAATGGATCTCCCACTAGACTATAAAATTATTTCTCAACAGAAACACATCAGGCCATAAGGGAATGGAATGAGATATACAAAGTGATGCAAAACAAGGGACTGAATCCAAGAATACTCTATCCAGCAAGGCTATTATTCAAAATTGGAGGTGAAATTAGGATCTTCACAGCTAAGAAAAGGCTAAGGGAGTTTATTATCACCAAGCCAGCAACACAAGAAATGCTAAAGAGACTGTTGTAAAAAGAAGAAATATAAAGGTAAGAAGGAATACAGGCATAAAGAATTTAAAAATGGTAATAAACAAGCACCTATCAATGATAACCTTAAATGTAAATGGATTAAATTCCCCAATTAAAAGACATGGGGTATCTTAATATATAAGAAAAAATGACCCATATTTATATACTGTCTACAAGAGACTCACTGCAGAATAAAGGACTCACACAGATAGAAAGTGAATGGATGGAAAAATCTTTCAGGCAAATGGAAAAAATAATCTGGGGTAGCAATACTTATATCTGACAAAATAGACCTCAAAGTGGAGGCCATAATAAGAAATAAGGAAGGCTATTTCATAATACTAAAGAGATCGATTCAACAAGAGGATATAATTCCGGTAAACATTTATGCACTTAATACAGGAGCACTCAAATACATAAAAATACTTCTAGAAGATATCAAGGGAGAGATCTACAGCAATACAATCATAGTAGGGTACTTGAATACCATATATACATCACTGAACAAATCTTTTAGACAGAAATCAACAAAGAAACAGCAATTGTAAACAACTCACTAGATCAGATGGAACTAACTGATATCTTCAGAACATTTCACCACAAAGCCATGTAATATACATTCTTCTCAAGTGAACATGGGCCATTTTCAAAAATAGACCACATATTAGGTACAAGCAGAAGTCTCCCCAAATTCAAGAAGATTGAAATCATACCACGCATACACATGAAAAAAAAAATAAAACTTGACCACCAACTTACACCATATGCAAAAATAAACTCAAAGTGGATAAGTGATTTAAATGTAAGACAGGAAACTGTAAAAATTTTAGAATAATCCATAGACAGCAAAATATCAGACATATCTCCTAGCAATGTTTACTGATACATCTCCTAGGACAATGGAAACTAAGAAGAAAATAAATTAGACTACCTCAAAATAAAAAGCTTCTGCACAGCAAAAGAAACCATCATCAAAATAACAAGAGAGCCCATTGCATGGGAGAACATTTTTGCCAATGTTACATCTGATAAGGGTTTAATCTCTAAGATTTATAGGGAAGTCATACCACATAACAAAAGGAAGATAAATAATCCAATTTAAAACAAAATGGGCAAAGGACCTAAATTGACACTTCTCGAAAGTGAATGTACAGAAGGTCAAAGGCATATAAAAAAATTCCCAACCCTAGCCGGTTTGGCTCAGTGGATAGAGCATCGGCCTGCGGACTCAAGGGTCCCAGGTTCGATTCCAGTCAAGTGCATGTACCTTGTTTGTGGGCACATCCCCAGTAGGGGGTGTGCAGCAGGCAGCTGATCGATGTTTCTCTCTCGTCGATGTTTCTGACTCTCTATCCCTCTCCCTTCCTCTCTGTAAAAAAATCAATAATATATATATATTTTTTAAAAGAGGTCCTCAGTTACTTATGTACCCACAACACACACACACACACACACACG